>NW_007247223.1:867478-933742 GCF_000164805.1 Carlito syrichta | reverse complement strand
GTTCACTTTTGAGGTTGGAGTATGGGCTGCGGGCTGTACTTTTTGCAGTTTTGAGGTTTAGTTGAGGGGGAAGCTGTGGTTCAGAATGTATATGCTGATTCTAGCACCTACCAACAGGTGTATGAGCACAGTGGAACCTATTTCCCTCTGCCTTACAATCTGTCCATGCAGCAGTATGTAGGCTTGGTCCCTAGATTAAAAGGGGGTATAAAAGAGGAATATCATGGAGGAAGGGGGGTCAATAAGAAGTTAGAAAGAGGGAAGAGCGAGAGGGAAAGCAGACATATATACCAACTATCAGGTGAGAAAGAGACACAAGGCCCGAGAGAAGTGAAAAAAGACACATAAGAAAGATTCCCTAAAGAATACTGGTAGCTACACAGAGACAGACCAATAAAATCATGAAACAGTGTAAGTCAGAAAGCAAACAACAAAACTGATCAAAACGAACAGTCAAAATGATAAAATCCAAAGTCAAAATAAGAAATCAGACTAAAGTCACTTCAGCTCTGATCTCCAGACTCTCCCGTTTGTTTTTCATTGCAGGCAGCTAGATTTACTCATAGTTTGGGTTTGTTTGGTTTTTTTTTTTTTTTTAGCCTGCTGCCTGGGAGTTGCTTCTGTCTGTTTCAGCTTAGGGGTGGGGCTTTGTCTCCTGTTTAGCAACGTTACCTTAGGAACCGAGGTGGGGACTGTTGATAGTTGGGCGGGGCAATGGAAGTCTCTGCCTGGAGAATGGCCAAGGCAGTTTCACTTTCACAGATCCATTTCTCTCCGCTTGTCTTGGTATCCAAGCTTGGGGTCATGTGCTGAATGCCTCAGCCAGGGTGGGCCCAGAGCTCCAGAGTTCCAAAGCTCCAAAGGGCAGACAGTGAGTGGCGAGAGTGGCTCTGGGCCCCCCACGGGCTACTTCAGCTAGGAATGGGTCCGGCGCCCACAGCCTCCCTGAGGGAGCCAAGACCTGAGACTCCCACACAGGTGGGAGTCATGTATAGTGAAACAGCAGCAGCCGGTGGGCACGCAAGGCCAGGGGATGGGGGAAGAAAAGTAAGAGCCTTTTTGGGAACTTACATTTGGAGAATCTCACAAGTCCACCTACGCCATCGCCATCTTACCAGAAACTCCTCATGAGTTCTTAATTGACACACAAAGACAGATTAATAAGGGAAAAACAAACACAAGTTTATTAACACACTTATTTTACATACTCATGGTAGACACCTAGGGTATGAGTGGTTCTCAAAGAAGTGACCCTGAATTCTAGCTTATTGGCATCTTCAGAAAAGATCAATAAATTCCAAAACAATTTTAGGAAAATGACAAGACAAAGTAAAAGGACTGTGGATCTCTAGGGACAGCAAATTGTGACAATCAAATGGCAAATACTGGTTAGTTAGTAAAGAATGTTAACATACATTCCTCTGCTGAAATGGCAAATACTGGTTAGTTAGTAAAGAATGTTAACATACATTCCTCTGCTGTCATTCCAGGCCAATAGGGCTATAATGTTGCCTTCGATGGTTAACCTTTGCCTTTCTTTTGTGGGGTGAGGAGATATCTTTTGTCTGTGTAAATTTATGTCTTGATTTGAGACAAACATAGGGCAAAGAGCTTTCCCAACATCTGCTGCTTCTTAATTGCTTTCAGCTTAAAACAATCTTTATGCAAAAGAGATATATACAGGGATAAAATATTCTGGTCTCCCATAACAAAAATGTACTTAATTTATATATTCACAATAAATTTTCATAAGGTGTCATCTCTCTGAAAGTGTATTTTATATCACCCAAGTGTCTACAAATTTGCAGGTGCGAACTTTGCTAATCCAAGTTCACAAGTGATCAACCTTTACCAGGGATCACTTAAGAATACCAAAAGGTATTCAGAAATGTCCAGACCTTAGACATAATTATACCTTACTCAGGGGATACTTCTGAAAACAATTACATTCTATATAAAGATTAACTTTAGAAATGTCATAAATGATTTAACCTCCATATTATATCTTGCTGATTCTATTTATGTTCCATTTGCTTCAATTCATCTTCATAGCTACATTTACTCTGCTTAAAGGAATCATTCAGAAATCTCTGGAATAGTTCCAAAACAACATACATTTCTACCTTCAGTTTCTTCCCTGGCTGATGCATGTTATTTATTATTGTCATGGGATCTTTCGCAAATAATCCTTTATTTTTCATACTCAAAATTGTTTAACACCTTTTTAATGTCAATTGCTTTCAAAATAATCCTGAAATACAGATTTCTAGGCTTATTTTCTAGAGATTCTCATTCAATAGGCTTAAAGTAGATCAAAAATGAAAGTATATTAATGAGTTTTCTAGATGATTTCCATCATTAGGCATGTTTATGGATTACTGCAGCCTATATCATGCCAAGATAATGTATAACAATATATCACAGGCTGACCATACCTTATTTAAGATGCTTAGGACCAGAAGTGCTTCATATTTTGAATTACTTTCTATTTTGAAATATATGCGTATACATAATGAAATATCTTGGGGATGGAACCCAAGTCTACACAAAATTTATTTATGTTTCATGCAGACTTAATACACACCTTATACACACAGACTAAAGGTGATTTTATATAATATTTGTGATAATTTTTTGCACAAAGCTAAATTTGTGTACATTAAACCCCTCATCCTTGGTGTGTTAGGAGCCGGGCTACACAGCATGAGGTGAGTGGTAGGCAAGGAAAGAAAACAGCCACTTCCCATCACTCACATTAACACCCAAGCTCCATCCTCTGTCATATCAGTGGTGGCATTAGATTCTCCTAAAAGTGCAAACCCTATTGTGAACTGTGCATGTGAAGGATATAGAAATAAAGTGGACAATGAATGTAATGTGCTTAGTTCATCCCCAAACCCTCCCCTCCTATACTCCTGCCACCATTTGTGGAAAAAAATATCTTCCATGAAACCAGTGTCTCACACCAAAAGGACAGAGGATTGCTGCATTAAACCATCAGAAAGCAGAGATGCCGCTGTCTCTGCTACCCATATGGACAATCTGTGGTTATTCAGTATCACCATCATTTCTGACTCTGAATTTATTTTCAGACAATAAACAATCTTCTTCTTATACTTATTCATGCACACAAACATTTAAAAAATGACATACCATTAACACAGTAAAATAAAAATGTGGTTAATATAACTTGTGGCATCATTTCAATACACACAAAATTTTGGAGAGTTGTATATGTATGTATACATATTTGCATATAAATAAATTTATGTATTTGTATATTTATATGTATATCCATATGTATGCATGTGTCTGTCTATCTATCTATCTATCTATCTGGTCATCTATCATTTATCTGTCTCTTCAAATATGCACCAGAAATTGCACTACCTTCCATGGAACCTCATTGTGAATTTCATTAAAATTTATTGTGCTGGCCTATGGTGAGCCTTCCCGTCTGGAGACTTGTATCTTTCAGGAATTGAAAACTGCCTTACATGATCTCATTTGCTCGATAATTATTTGTGTGTATGTGTTTGTGTGTGTGTGTGTGTGTCCTTATCCCTCTTCCTAAAATTCTTCTGTACTGTAATCAAATTTTCAAAACTCTATTTTTCTGAGGAAATTATCCATCGGGTAGTTATCAAAATTCATTTGAATTCAGTTTGATTAATCAATCTCACACCTTTTTTTCTCTCTAAGTGACACATCTTTGAAGTTATTTTGCGTATTTTCCTAAAGTGTATTATATAACTTTATCGTAGAATCAATATATTTCTTTGACAAACAAAGCAATTTAGTAACCAGCATGAAACATTCATGTACCTATTTAATATACACAGATTCTAACTGTATAGTTGTAAGCAGAATCATTTGATTCAAAACACATCTGGTTAATTGCTTTTTTTTTTTTTAACTTCGGTCCTTTCAAACATACTTTAAATGATATTTATCTACTAGTTAATGAATGTCTTATCAAATATGCACTTCAAAATCACTTTTTATTTGAGAAGGATGTTTTATTTTAATTTTGAATATAAATCTTCCTTTTAAAATATATGACTCTTTAAATGAGCTATTATAATTTGTTTCTAGGTTGCCATCATTGAGTTATAATTCCATAGAACCATCAAGACGCACATTCATTTTGCATTTATTCAAAAATCTGTTTATTGCTCAGATGGTATTTGCCAGACATTGAACTAAGTACTCAGGAAATAGAAATAAAATATATCATTCTCACCATGTAGAAGTTCTCAATCTACCAATGAAATGAGATGTTAGTGTCAATTTTCATATAACATAAGAAGTGCTATAAAATATGCAGAGAAACTGAATGACTGAAATGTGGGGAAAAGAATGTTATTTTGTATTGTAAGCTCATGGAAACAGAGGTCTGAAAGTACTGTCTGAGAAAAATATTTTGGAGGAGATTAATGCACACCCTGCTACCTACCTTAGTACCTGCCAGTCACATTCTTTCGTACTTTTATAGTGAAAATCTCCTCCATAGCTTTCTTGAGTTCATCTTTCAATACCTTTTTCATTGATTTTAGGAGGAATTTCAAAAATCATATTCCAGATTTTGACATTAAAATCAATAAACCCTTGCAATGGGAGGAGTCACATTTTGAAAAGGTTTTTTATTTGTTTGCTTTTATTTGTTTGTTTTTTGGCAATCAACTCACATGCACTTTCTTGGTTCTCTTTTTCTAAAAGCACTCTGAGATGTACTGAGATTTAGAAAATGCAGATTGACTAGCCCTGAAAAATGAGGAAGTAGGTCCAGGTTTCTCTGAATCTTCTTTATATTCTAAAAATATTTTTTTTCTGGTAATCCCCTCAGGTCCCTTTCCACTATGGGAGCTTTTCTGTTCTCTCAAAAAATCCTGCTTTCTCAAAAAAAAAATAATATAGATAGATAGATAGATAGATAGATAGATAGATAGATAGATAGATATAGATAGATAGATAGTTTTTTTTTCTAGTATGAAGCTATAATTGGAGAATGGGATAAAAACTTTACAATTATGAAAATTATTAGCTGGGCTCGGTGGCTCAGCCTGTAATCCCGCGCCTTTGGGAGGCTGAGGTGAGTGGATTGCCTGAGCCTGCGGGTTCAAGACCCGCCTGGGCAGCGAGACCCCATCTCTACAATTAATCAAAAAATCAGCCGGGTGTGGTAGCACATGCCTGTAGTTCCGGCTTCTCGGAAGGCTGAGGCGGCAGGATCGCCGGAGCCCAGCAGGTCGAGGCTGCGGTGGCCAGGAACGGCCACTGCACTCCAGTCTGGGTGACAGAGTGAGACTCCAACTCAAAAAAAAAAAAAAAAGAAAATTATTATGAAAATTATTAAATAAAAGAGGGTAAGTAAAGTTTGTTGAGTCGATCATCCATGTTCTACATTACTTCTGCTAGGTCATTTAATTATGACAAAAGTCTGATGAATTTTGCATCACTAAAAGTTGCAGGACAATTACCTCTCAGTTTTTATTCTGTGTCTCCAATTTTAGGTATAAAGAAAAATATGGTGCACAAAATCAATTCTGTTGACAATACGTTTAGAACATGGTTGAATTTGCATTTAAAGTACAGTATTTGTATTCAACTAACTTGATATTTTCTTATCTTCTCCCTCCAACACACACACATGTGCACACACAATTCACACTGAGTTCAGGTAATGACGTAAGTCTGATCGATGTGCTGAGCACATTAGTTTCTTCCTACTTGTGCTTTAACTCCCTCCAGGAAGTATCTTCAAAACCCACATAGTTTGTGTAAGTCAGGGCAAAATAAAAATGTGAGACTTTTAGTTAAAAAAAAAATTAAAACTTAAAGACCGTGACAGCCAAGTGTCACCCCAATGCCCAGGACCTCTCTAAACACAGGCTTTGACTGCATGAACTGCCTATTCACAAAACTGTCTCTGCATCCAGGCTAAGTATCCCTTTTGGCCCAGCTGATGTTGCCCCGTGTTGTACCTACCATAGCAAATATCACATTCTAAGGTGATCAGTGTACAAGGGGGGGGTTGCAGAAAATGTAACTTATTTATTTAAAAAGTGTGTGCTTACTCTCACATGTTTAACCTTCAGTCGCCTTCAGAATACTCTCCGTTTGATGCAACATACCTATCGAGACACTTTTTCTACCTCTAAAACTGTTTTTGAACTTGTCAATTTGGATGCCTTTTAGTGCTTCTGTCATTTTGTGTTTCACCTTTACCACATCAGCAAAATGTTGATCTTTGAGGACTTTTTCCATCAGGGGAAACAAAAAAAGTCACTTGGGGTGAGATCAAGTGAATAGGGAGGGTTGAGGCGTGGGGATCATTATGTTTTTGGTCAGAAACTGCTGAACACTCAGAATGGTGTGGGCAAATGCACTTTTAAATAACCCATCATGAAATGGGCAAACATGTTGAAAGAATTCCCCCCCCAAAATTTACTGAACGCAGCCTCTCACAACAAGCTAGCTGGTGCACTGTTGCCAGCAGGTTCCTAGAACACAAACCTAGTGAGGAAGTCTGTCCTACAAAGGGCTTGCTCTCCAAAAAATAGTTCATTTTTGGGGGTTTACCCCCTGCCCCTTGTACTTTTTTATTACCCCTTGTCATTAGGTTGCTGAGGCTGCCATACCAAAATTCCAGAGACCGAGTGGTCTAGACAATGGAGATGTAATTTCTCACAATCTTGATGGCTATAAATTCTAGATCAAGGTGTCTAGAGGCCTGGTTTCTCTCGAAACCTCTTTTTTTTTTTAAAAAAAAGCTTGGAGATGGCTGTCTTCTTCCAGTATCTTCACCTGGTCTTCTCTCTGAATCTGAAAGTGTCCAAATTTCCTCTTCTTTTTAAAGACACCAGTCATATTCAATTAGGGTCCCCTTAACAAGCTTATTTTCACTAAATTTTCACTTTGAAAACGTCCATCTCTAAATACTGTCACATTCTGTTGTGCTGCATTTGCTGTTTACTGTAGTAAGTCCAGAGTCTATCACATTCTAATTTCAATAAATGCCTATTGACTGAATAAACCAATACAGTCTCACCTTGTTTTATTGTGCTTTAATTTATGGCGCTTCGTAGGTATTCCATCGTTTACAAATGGAAGGTTGTGGCGACCCTGCATTGAACAAGCCTATTGCTGCTATTCTTTTTAAACAGCGTATGTTCACTTGTGTCTCTGTGTCACTTGATGGAAATTTTCACAATATTTAAAAATTTCTATTATTATTAGATATCTTTTGCTGATTGGTGGTCACTGATTTTGGATGTTACTATTGTAATTGTTTAAGGCATCATGAACTGCTCTTATCTAAGATGGTGAACACAACCTATAAAAGTGTGTGCTCAGACTGCCCCACTGACTGTCCCTTTTCTCATCTTTCTCCCTCTCCTCAGGCCTTTCTGTTCCCTGAGACTTCACAATATTGAAATTAGGACAGCCAATAACCCTGCAGTGGTCTCTAAGTTTGCAGATAAAAGAACGATCACATATTTCTTTCTTTAAATCAAAAACTAGAAATGATTAAGCTTAGCGAAGAAGGCATGTCCAAAGCTGAGAAAGGTTGAAATCTAAACCTCTTGTGCTAAACACTTAGTCAAGTTATGAATGTAAAGTGAAATTCTCTAAGGAAATTAAAAGAGTTACCCCAGTAAACATGTGAATAATAATAAAGGAAAATCACCTTGTTTCTGATATGAAGAACATTTTAGTGGTCTGAATGAATGGAAGACCAAACTAAACACAACATTCCATGTAGCAAAGCCTAACTCAGATCAAAGCTTGTACTTCCTTCAATTGTATAAAGCCTGGGAGATATGCGGAAGCTGCAGACAAAGCATTTGAAGCCAACAGAGGTTGGTTGATGAGGTTTAAGGAAAGAAACCTTCACATAAAAGTGCAAAGGGAAGCAACAGGTGCTGACGAAGAAGCTGCAGAGAGTTACCCAGAAGATCTAGCTGAGTTCATGGATGAAGATGGCTTCAATAAACAGATTTTCAATGCAAAGAAAGCAGCCTTCTATTAGAAGCATCCATCCGGAATTTTCACAGCTAGAGAAGAGAAGCATACCTGATTTCACAGCTTCAGGGACAGATTGCCACTCTTGTCAGAGGGTAATGCACCTGGTGACTTTAAGTTGCAATCGATGTGTATATACCATTCTGAAAACCCTAGGGCCCTTAAGAATTAGTCAAAGTCTACTTTACCCATGCTCTAGAAGTGAAAAAAGCAAAGTCTAGATAACACCATTTACAGCACGATCTCCTAAACATTTTAAGCCCACTATTAAAAAATTTCTCAAAATATTAGCCCGAATTGACAATGCACCTATTCACCCAAGAGCTCTGATGGGGAGGTGCAAGCAGATAAATGTCAGGTTCATGCCTGCGAACACAACTTCAATTCTGTAGCCTCTGCAACATCTATTACTACAACAAGGAGTCATTTTGACTTTCAAATCTTATTATAAGGAAGATCAATTTCATAAGGCCATAGCAACCATAGATAGTGATTCCTCCGATGGATCTGGGCAGAATCCATTGAAAACCTTCTGGAAAGGATTCATCATTCTAGATGCCATGAAGAATATGTTTGACTCATTGTAAGAGGTCAAAATATCAACATTAAAAGAAGTTTGAAAGTTAGTTCCAACACTCATGGACAACTCTGAGCCAGTTTCAGACGTGGCGGAAATAATAAGTGACTGAAAATTAGAAGTAGAGCCTAAAAATTGGACTCAGTAACTGTTATCATTTGAGCTCACTCAAACAAATGAGGGGTGACGTCTTATGAATCATCGGGAAAAAAAAAAGTTTCTTCAGAGGAAATCTGCTCCTGGTGAAAATGCTGTGAAAATGGTTGAAATGACAACAAAGAATGTAGAATGCTGTACTACGTCCACTTCGTTGGCAAAGCAGTGTCAGGGTTTGAAAGGATTGACTCCAGTTTTAAAAGAAGTCTTCCTGTGTGTAAAAGGCTACCAAACAACATCACGTGCTACAGAGAAAGCTTTTGTAAAAGCAAGAGTGAGTTGATACATCAAACATTATTGTCTTATTTTAAGAAATTGTCACAGACACCCCAACTTTCAGCAGCATCACCCTGATTCAGTAGCGGCCATCCATATTGAGGTCAGATCCTCCAACTGCAAAAATATAACGACTTCCTGGAGTCCCAGATAATTGTTAACATTGTTCAGCAATAAGTTAATTTAAAATTAAGGTATGTACATTGGGCTTTTTGACATAACGTTGCTGCACACTTAGTTGACTACATATAGTGTAAACGTAACTTTTATATGCACTTGGGTACCGAAAGATTTTTAAAATATATTCTGCTCGAAATATTTGTTTCATTGAAGTACTCTAGAATGAAACCTGCAATATCTCTAAGGTATGTTTGCAAATAAATCAATGTATGCATAACTATTAGAAATTCTTGTGTTTTACTATCAAAGGCATTCCAAACTCTAGGATTGTTATTTCTGTGCTTGGGGAAGATGTTCTGAGTCATTTGGAAAAAATTTTTAAAAAGAGATTGGTAAATGTAACATAATGAGTCTATGTCATAATGAGTCAATAACATAATGAGTCTATGCTAAAAAAAAGTTTTGCTTGAACTCTTGTCTGTATAGCGAATGTTAGGTCAAATGTAATAATTTGATTTTTAATGTATTTTTATTTTTTTTATAAAGTACGATTTATTGAAAGGACAGAAAAACTCTCAGAGCAGGAGGGAACCCAAGGGGGTTGGCCTGATTTTTTATTTTTTTAAACAAATAGTCACACTCTTTAAAACTTAATTTTAAAATAATCACTTCAAAAACATATGGTCAAGTAGTAAAATTTTGTAAATTATTTTTAAGAGGAAATGCTAATTAATGTATGCAGCATTTTGATTTTAATTAATAGGCAATATTTTCACTTTAAGAATAAAAGTAGATTTTATAACTTTATTCAAAGTTTAGTTTTAATCTATTACTTATTAAATACTTCTGAAATATCAAGAACTCGCTAGAAAATGTAATTTAATTTCATGCAATATTAAGTAAAATGTATTACAAAGATTCATCTGCATATAAAATACGTTAGGTAACTAAGTTAAAGATACTCATAAATGCAGTCTACATAATTTTTTGACAAATGGTGTGCTCTAAACTGAATGAAATACACATTATTTGAAATAATAGAGCATAATTTTTTGTCGATTCTGCTAATAAAGCACCTAAAATCTATTTGGCAAGTGCTAGAATTGAAAATCAATTAACTACCACATAGCTCTAAATCAAAAGTTATCCCTGGAATTAAGAACAAAATAACATTTCAAGTAATTTATAACCTTTAATAACTAATTTTTATATACTTTATTTGTTCCTTCAATTAATTTTTTGTGTGTCTTCAGTTTATCTTTTAATTCCTTATTTATAAAACAACCTGCACTAGGAAGGTTATGAAACACAGGACTTTACTGAATGCTATACTTTCAACAATTGAATGAATTAATTCAACTTTAAGATTTGTTACTGCTTTGAAAAGAAAATATGATTGTTCAAATAGAATTGCAAAGTAGACAAATGAAAAAAAAAAAAAGAAATACATTACATGTTACCCACAACCTTGTTTCTCTTTCTTCCCATAATCAAGTTCTACACAGTTAAGTGCCAAAATGTTCAAACCTAAGGTTAGTCTCCAAAGATCCCAATGCGTCATTTGAACATATTTTTATCAAGTCTTTATTTTCTCGAGCCAGAAAATAATATTTAATGATACTTTATTCTTTTTTTTTTTTTTTTTTTTAGCTTTTTAATTAAAACCACTCCTCTGGGTCAAGATACACAAGATACACAAATCTGCTAAGGGTGCTGAGACAAAGACAAACTTTTCCTGAACATACCACTGAGTAGACACTGTTAACTTTACCCTACATTCTTATCCATTTTGCCCCTGGCTTATGGCCCAGGGAATCTACCTTTTCTTACATTTTTTTGTGTCTTACAAACATACAATCAGAAATGTGTAATTTCTGAGGCTTCTACAAATAAATTTTGTAAAGTCAATGTATAAAATAACAATTAGAAATGAGAGTAGACTAAAACTAAAGAACAAGTGAAATGATCACTAGATACATCATTGCCACTTTGTGGACCACAGCACAAAAACGTATACAGTTATAGGGTATCCATTTTTATATTATTTGTTCTTCTATTTCATTGTTTCATGCTCAGTGCTTATTTCTTAATTGTTTTATTATTTTAATATTTAGATTATCTGATTGTGCTTTGAAGAGTGTTTAAATTCTGATTTTGTATTGTAATATTTTATAATTGTTGTTATTGTCTTTCATTTTTAATGTGTTTATGTATAAATAAATAACATGAAACTATTTTATCATTCGCTGTGTATATACTGGAAGCAAAATACACCATTTTAAATACTATCATGAATTTAGTTTTGGAATTTATTTTTATAATTAGCACGAATTCTCAAATATAACCATTATTCATTTCAGAAAGAAGTAGATACAGAAATAATTTTAAGGTGGCAGATAGCATTCCATAAATAATGTGATAGGAATTTAGAACAATTTTTTTTCTATTAGCTGGTGACCAACACTGAAAATCTCCTGGAAGTTTTCTTTTAAAAAAATGTTAAATTTTAAAATATACATAAAATACAGGGACTGATTAAATCAACTGAGTATTGTATTGTTATTACAAATGTTTCCTCTATTAGGTTCATGTTAAATGTGTATGAATGATATATTTAACATTCTGATGGATTTTTACATAAAGTTTTAAGAATATGAATCTTCAAGCTATTATGTAGTTCACAGGATAGCTGCTATAATTGCAGACTCTTCTACCATTTGACTTTTGAAATTTCTTATTGCTATAACAAAGTGATTGTGATAGATTATAACTATGATTCTTTAAAATACAGTTTAGAATCAAAATCAGTGATATAAAATTTTGTACATTTTTTATCAAAGATCCTGATAAATAAATTTGGGCTCTAAAATCATAGCTCAAGTACATAAAATATAATATTTTATATTCTTGCTCAATTCTGTTGGAAGGATTTTATGGTTCTAATTATTGTAAATCTAAAACATCTGGTAAATTATCATTTTGTTCATTAGAAAACACTAGGAAGAGTTCTTGTTATACTTGCTTTTGGCATGTTTTAAAACAGTTAAATTTCATCCCCACTTTTCATACTCACTGGGACCATATGCTGTCATTATCCAAGTGAGGTCACCAAAAGGGAAAGAAAAGTAAAATTTCACAGAAAAATATGTTATAAGAACTTCTAACACAATCGTTAGAGCATTGCTAATAAGAGTAGGGAAACTCAACATCCACAAAGCAACCCTTGTATTAAGGTCATTTAAAGTTTGGATTTTATCTTATGTTTCTTGGGAATTTGATGAAAGGGAATGATTAGATTAAACCAACTGACACCATCTTTTTATCACTGGACTGCCTTAAGTTTTTTGGTGAATTTCATTGCATATCTCCTCAAGGTGGAACAATGTTTCTGAACAAAATTAGATATGGGTAATAGAATGGGAGTTGAATTGTCAACCTTGCAAAATGTGTGGCTTTAGAATTAATTAATATGGTATTCAGACTCATTTCAGAAGCCTCTGGGAGCAGAAAAAAGCAGAACTCCCCACCATTGATTCCAGGAGAATCCACAAAGGGCTAGTTGAGGATGGGAATACAACAGTCCTACCAGACTGTGATCTAATTTGCCAAACGGGATGCAGATATCCCTGATAGAACATAGGTGTAATAATTGTTCATTATTAATGTAAACATGCGTTTTTAAAATCACTCCTCAGGTTTTATTGACTTATTTTACTGTTAAGTTTGAGAGATAAACATGCATAGCCAAATCTTCTTCCCTTTTCTTGTCTTTGGGACTAGTTTTCCGTAGAAACCATGCACTGGCCTGCTTCCTCACACAAACTGAATTTCTCAGCAGGAATCTCATGGAGAAGCGGGAGGTCTACACAGGCCAAATTGTTTCAGGAGTTTTGATCTCCATTGTCAGCTTAAACCAGAAACCTCGTGTTCTTGTCCCATGACCAAGAAGATTAAGGCACACGGACACCTAAAGGATGAGTAAAAGAAGGAGTTTATTAAGCAATAAATCTCTCTAGAAAACGAGAGGGAACCTGGAGTGGGTTATCTGTTGTTTGGAGGGTTTTGTTGTGGTCTTTATCTTATCTTTTCGGGGGATGTTTCCTCTCATTTACATCGCATCCACCCCTTAATTCCTGAGACCCAATCCTTATTGGGCAAGCAGGTCCTTGACCAAAGTTACTCCATCTTCAATATTACCCACAAGTACCCCAGAAAAGCCCACTCAGCGGGTAAAACCACAATGTCAATGCTATGTTAATGATATTATAATAAGCTAAGATCAAGATAGGACACCTAGCTAAGTTACTGCCCCTATGTTGAAGCAGCAAAAAGTCCCTTTTGTCAACACCTCCTGAACTGAAAGGATGTTCTCAATGACCCTAGTCACACTTCCAGCCCACAGTCATATAATAGGGGTGGTACTGGGGGCATTCCTGCAGGCAGTAAGTCTTCACGAGACCCTCCCTCTCTGTCTGCCTAACCATCTGCTATCTCTTCTCTCAAAATTCTCCTTATATAAAGTAACTTTGTATACCTCTGATATTCAATATTAGGAGCACTTTGCCCTTATTTTTAAAAAATGATCTCTTTCTAATTAACAGCAAAACAGTATTTTTTCCTCTCCTTTACTCCTATCTTATTTTTCTACTTGTTCTACTTGGTAAGAAACAGAAGGATTTGTAGATCGTCTCTCTCAAAACCCTCTAAATACCAACTCTATTCTTTAGAAAAAACTTGATAATTTAATAGCTGATTTTTTTCTCTCTCTTCCCCTCTCCCTTAATTTAAACCTATGAAGGTGGGATTTTATATAATAATATCATAAAAGATATTTTGAATTTTACTTTAATTGTACTTACTGTTTACAGTGTCAGCATGTGATATGACTTGTCTTCTTGGCTTCTTGTTTTAGGATAGAGATATGAGACTAGTTGTGATAAAAATTGGAATAAATGTGACGCATGCCAGTTTCAGGCCAATGTGTTAAAAATTATTTCAAGGCCCTCTTATATTATTTCCCTCTGACAGAAGCTGGCAACATTATAGTTGACTACTCTGTGCCAACCAAGTTGTAAGAATGAGGCAAACAGATTGTACCATGACTCAATGGACATGGAGCTCACTGGACATGGAGCATAATGAAAAACAAAATCTGTTGTTTGGAGTCACCAGAATCAACACAGAGCTTGGCACTCAGATGTGAAGTGCTCCTGCAGTGGCAAACCTCAGACAGACTCAGGAGTCAAGAGGCAAGAAAACTCACAGTATAGCCTCAAAGGGTAAGAATCTGCAACATGCAGTGGGAATGATTGATAAAACTGTTACCTATCATAAGTTACAAGACAGATAATATACCTAATTTGTTTAGTAGGATTTCAAAAATCAAATTTGAAGGGAGAATGTTTTTTTCTGTTAGCTATGTTTGACATTGTTGTATTGTTCTGAAAATGATGAGCTCCAAAATGAATTGTTTCTAAAATATTGATTTCTAAAAAATGTAAATTTGTATATTAATAGGAATAAATAAAAGGAAATAATGAAGTCTAATACTTCTGATTTAGGCAGCTACTTTTGATCCCCAACCAGTAAAGCATAAAACTGAGAATACCTTTCAACAAATGAAGGAACATGCAAGCAAATAGAAGATAATTCAAGAAAATGTAGCATCTCACCAGTCATCTAAAAGATGTGTTTACATAGTTGAGTAGACTAACATTAAACATAGAGGTTAGTAAGATGGGACATGAAATTTATTCACTAGGTTTTATAGCCTGAAGACTGTTGATGATTTTAGCATGAATGAGGGTGAGTGCTGAATTAGAAAAGACCTGAAAGTAACTCATAGTTTGAGAACCCTGGATATGAAAGGAAATTGAAAACTAAGAATGGTAGGGGATATAATTTTAATATAAAATGATTGAGTGTGACTAATTCTGATGAGAGAGATACCACTGAGTAAGAGATTATTAAGACAAAAAAGGAAAAGAAAATTTCACCCATTCTCTGAGCAGGTAAAAGAAAATATAAAATTCATGTGAGTAGATAGATCCTTTACAGGAAGAAAATAGTTTGCTGCTTTACTATGTGTAAAATACAGTTTCAGAAGATGGTAGGATTATTACTTCACCTGTATTTAGGGGAAAATGCATTTCTAATTGGTGGTGTATACTACAGAACATCTGCTGATAGTAAAAGAGGCAACGTCTTATTCTAAGACGTGACTTGATAGCTAGAATGAAAATCACTTGACAAAAACATTTCAAATACGACATATGACAAAATACTCTTTTAAATCAGTAATAGTGCTTGTGAGAATGTAGGTAAAACATCCAGGTGCCAATAAAAGAAGAGAACACAAGTAGGCAGAATGCTAGCATGAAGTGAAACATTGATATTTACCTGACATATGCCAGCTACAGAACATGGAACCTTCAGTATCAATGTGCATGTAGGGAATGAGACACAAAGTCCAAAGAAGGAATTCAAACTCCAGCAACTGTCCAAATGCATAGTGGATTTCACCCATAAACCAAAGGCATTGGCAAATTTTTAAAAATACCCTACAAAAATGAAACTTGCTATTTAAAAAAATTGAACTGGTTGGGTGTGGTGGCTCAGCTTGTAATCCCAGCTCTTTGGGAGGCCGAGGAGACAGGATTGCCTGAGCCTGGGGCAATGGAGACCAGCTTGAGAAACTTGGTGACACCTCATCTCTACAATAAATCACAAAAAAACCTAGCTGGGCGTGGTGGCATGCATCTGCAGTTCTAGTTACTAGGAGGGCTGAGGCAGAAGGATTACCTCAATCCAGCAGGTTGAGGCTGCAGTGGCTTTGAGTATGCCATTGCACATCAGCCTGGATGAAGAGTGACCAATTAAGAAAAAAAAATAGAACTAGAAGAAACACAAAATTATGCATTACGTGAAGACAAAATATGAATATATGCAGGAGATATTAAGAGACATGGAGGATAAAATGAAACAGCAAAATATTGCCATTGTGAAGTAGCACACAGAAGTAATTTTTGAAATGAGGAAAAAGCAATATATGACAATGAATGCCTGAAATTTTCCAAAAAAGATGAAAGGCATTGCACTTCAGAACAGTGCCTTTACCAAAACTCTCTTCATTTCTTTCCCAGATCACAATCAGCTGTTGACTTTAAGTAATTGCTGACTGATGTGTCTTTTGTCTTCAACTGTGCTTTAGGAAATAAATGACAGATTAATTCAGTCCAATTCAGGTTCTTTTGAAGGAACATTTCCAGATGTCAATGTCTGGTATTAATTCTGACCTCAGGAGAGTGTCGGTCTCTCACCTTATTTTCTCCCACAAACTAGTTGGCTTACCCGGGTCTTCATGGAATCTACAGTTCCATTCTGAATTGCCTTCAGCAGTACTTCCACTATTTTTTTAGAACACTTTTAGAATTAAACCTCTATATGTTGTTTTGCAAATTCAGTCAGTTAAGTAGTTCCTGGTCCTCGTGGATGGCTTTTCCAGTTTGGGTTTCCTTTAGTTTATCAAACGTATCAAGCCCTTTCCTCATCAAACATATTTGCACATGCTACAATGTCTTGCTGGATTACTTCAACTACTATCACTATTACCATTCTTTCTCCATCATTCACCATCTCTGTCTAATTCATTTTATTCTCATTCTTCAGGGTCCATTTTGACCACTGAAACACAGACACATTCATTTAACTCATTGTCTAGTCACCTTTCTGTTTCATTCTTAGAACTTAGCCTAATTTTCGGTACGTACTTTCACACTAACTTTTTCAAGAATATTTTACAGTACATAGAGGTGGAAATTTTAGCTGACTTAAACATTCTTAAAACTGTAAACCAAAGATAAAATTATAAGCCCTCACTCCCCTCAAATGATTGAAACAACAAAATACTCTTTTAAATCAGTAATAGTGCTTGTGAGGCCAAGATGGAAGCCTGCAAAACTGAATTTCAGGCCAAGATGGAAGTCAGACATGACTCTACTCTCCTCCCTCCCTTTTGTGAGATTAGGCACAACTAGCAGTGACATTAAAATGAAGATCATAAGACCGACAAAACAGATTCTAGGGCAAGAAGACATCAAATGCCAACCTGACTGTGTCACAGCGCCACATGACAGCAGGCACTAAAGGAAATCAATTATTGTATCCTAAAATATGCTCCTGTGATATATTTTGAAATGGTCTGGCAAAGCTATCTCCTGGGGAACTTTGTTTCTTTAGGGAATCTCCTTCCCTAGGAAGAGTCTGACACATTTTAAAGCCACCAAAAAGATGTTTAATATCTTTTATCTCTGAAGCCTGTTTCTTAGAGCATCATCTACACAACAAGAACCTTGGCTTCCATACCCTCCTTATTTTTACTCAAGCATCTCTTTCTATTACTTTACATTGCTTAGATAGAGCTTAAGTTTTTCAGCCAATTGCCAATCTGAAAAATCCATAAATCCACCCAAGACTTGTAAATACCCAGTTCAAAATTTTTATTCTTTCCAGGCTGAACCAATGCATATCTTACATGTATTGACTTATATCTTTGCCTGTAATGTCTGTCTCCCTCAAATATTTAAAACCAAGCTGCAATTCAGCCACTTTGGGTGCATGTTTTCAGGACCTCTTGAGATAATATATCAGGCCGTGGTCACTCATATTTGGCTCATAATGAACTTCTTTCAATATTTTACAATGAAGGGTTTTTGGTCAGCAAAATTCTAGCATGTGCACATTTTGACAACAGGAATAAAGCAACCAAACAGAATCTCAAATTTTGGAGAGAATAAGTAGTACTTGCAAATCAACTGAATAAAAGATTTCACAGAAAATGTTAAAAAATACCATAGAGTAAAAAGTCCTATTTGCAACACAGCCAATATTAACATATACAACATGAGACAATATCTATAAATGTATATGACAACTTACGATATATGTAGGCAAATTACAGAAATAGATAAGGCACATAAGAAGATATTAAATAATTATTATATGACAATATTCAATTATTACTACTAAATGAAATCTAATTTTTAAAAATGGATATATGAGGCATCTGTGTATTTTGTGCATGCATGAGTGTATGTGTATTCCTAGCAAATATTATAAAACTCTAAAATATTTTAGCCATATTCTGCTGGTT
The DNA here is from genome assembly GCF_000164805.1 of Carlito syrichta. Classification (NCBI taxonomy): domain Eukaryota; kingdom Metazoa; phylum Chordata; class Mammalia; order Primates; family Tarsiidae; genus Carlito; species Carlito syrichta. Next base: position 915,437 of record NW_007247223.1, on the reverse strand, counting down.
GAGAGGATTGGATGCAACATAGTCATAGTCTGAGAATACACTGGTGCAAGGCCTCATCTCTACAATAAATCAAAAAATTAGCCAGGTGTGGTAGCACGCGCCTGTAATTCCGGTTACTCGGAAGGCTGAGGCGGAAGGATCGCCAGAGCCCAGCAGGTCGAGGCTGCGGTGGCCGGGAGCGGCCACTGCACTCCAGTCTGGGCGACAGAGTGAGATACCAACTCAAAAAAAAAAAAAAGAATACATTGATAAAAAGATGTTTGTACTGTAATGTTAATACACAATTCTGCAAAAGTACGTAGCATCATATTTATAAATATCTTCTTTATAGCAATTAGTTGGATTATGATATATGCATACAGTAGAATAGAATTTAACAATAACAAAATTATAAAGTATAAGATATATGCTATTTTAGAATACACCATTATATATTGAGTGAAAATTAAAAAGTGCCATGCTAAAATGTATACAATAATTAATTTTTATTTTGGTTTACAAAGTGTATATGAATACTTAAGAAATGTGTATATATTTGTTTTTCTGTAAAGACATCAATATTTTCTGTAATAAAATAAAGGAAGTCAATAAAAAACATCAGATACCCCGGCTTCCACCTGCTGGGCTCCAGCGATCCTTCCACCTCAGGCTTCCAAGTAGCCAGAACCGCAGGCATGCGCTGCCACGCCCGGCTAATTTTTTATTTATTGTAAAGGCAAGATCTCCCAGGTTGCCCAGGCTGGTCTTGAACCTGTGGGCTAAGTCAATCCACTTGTCTCGGCCTTCCAGAGTGCTGGGATTCCACAGGCTGAGCCACTGAACCTGTCCTGCATATTCTTTTTTTATTTACAAATGGAATGTGGACATTTTCCACATGAAAAAATAGGCAATTCCATTACTATTAAAACTTGTCAATATTTTTGTTGACTGATGTCATAATTTATCTAACGAATTCCATATTGATAGACTTAAATTGATTTCAAGTTTCTGCCAACATAATCAATGCTGTGCTGAACATTATTGTACATACATCTTGGTCTGATTTTTTCTTTCAATTTTTTTTTGCTTTTGCTTTCAGTGTTATTATTTTGTGGATACACGGCAGTAGCAATATTCCTAAAGTACCTCAAAAGCAATAGATATAAAATTCCAAGATCAAATCACCATATTCAGACTTTCAAAGGAAATGATTTGGAACCTGAGTCATGCTTCTTCGACCTCATCTAAGTGAAGAAAACAGTCAACCCCTAAACAACATGATAAGTATATTGGAAAAATTTTTGGAGATTTGTGACAATTAAAAAATTCCCAGATGAATCATGTAGCCTAAAAATATCTGGCCTTAAAGAATAACAGAAGGCCAGGATACAAAGTCGGCTGCAGCCTCGCCCTGCGATGGCCTGGGAAAGGTCACTATTCACACCTTCGGTTCGCTTTGGTAGACTCACCGCTCTCGCAGCCGCATCATGGACACCCCAAGGCAGGTGGTCAACTTCGGGCTTGGGCCTGCCAAGCTGCTGCACTCTGTGTTGTTAGAGATTCAAAAAGAATTATTAGACTGCAAAGGAGTTGGCATTCGTGTTCTTGAAATGGGCCACAGGTCGTCAGATTTCGCCAAGATTATTAACAAGATAGAGAATCTTATGCAGGGGTTGTTAGCTGTTCCTGACAACTACAAAGTGATCTTTGTGCAAGGAGGTGGATTGGGTCAGTTCAGTACTGTCCTCTTAAACCTGACTGGTCTGAAAGCAGGAAGAATTACTGACTATATGGTGACAGGAGCTTGGTCAGCTAAGACTGCAGAAGAAGCCATCGTCCACCCTAAACTCGAAAGTTATATGAAAATTCCAAATCCAAGTACCTAGCATCTAAAACCAGATGCCTTCCTCATGCATTATTATGCCATGAGACCATGCACAATATGGAGTCTGACTTCATACCTGATATCAAGGGAGCAGTACTGGTTTGCGACATGACCTCAAACTTTCTATCCAAGCCGGTGCATGTTTCCAAGTTTGGTGTGATTTTTGCTGGAGCCCAGAAGAACGTTGGCTTTGCTGGGATCACCGTGATGATCGTCTACTATGACCTGCTGGGGTTCGCCCCCAGAGAGTGGCCCATCATTCTGGAATATAAGGTGCTGGCTGGGAGCAACTCCTTTGTATAGCAGAACTTCCTCCATGTTTCAGCATCTACGTCCCTGAGCTTGGTCATGGAGTAGATTAAGAACAACGGAGATGCCATGACCATGGAGAAGCTAAACTCCATCAAATCCCAAATTATTTATGAGATTACTGATACTTCTCAAGGCTTCTATGTATGCCTGGTGGAGTCCCAAAATAGAAGCAAGACAAATATTCCATTCAGCATTGGTAACACCAAAGAAGATGATGCTTTAGAAAAAGCATTTCTCGACAAAGCTCTTGAGCTCAGTATGATCTCTTTGAAAGGGCACAATTCAGTGGGTGGCATCTGGGTCTCTCTGTGTAATACTGTCACGATTGAAGATGCTCAGAAGCTGGCTGCCTTCTTCATGAATTTTTTTTTTTTTTAAAGTTGAGGTCTCACCCTGTTGCCCAGGCTGGAGAGCAATGGTATGTTCACAGCCACCCCAGGGTCCATCTTCAGGGCGCTGGTGATTCTTCTACCTTAGCCCTCCAGGTGGCCAGAACTACAAGCATGCACTACCACACCAGACTAGTTTTTGATTTGTTGTGGAGATGAGATCTCACCAAGGTGCCCAGGCTGGTCTCGAGCCCACAGGCTCAGGCAATCCACTTGCCTTGGTCTCCCAAGGTGCTGGGATTACAGGCTGAGTCACCAAACCCACCTGAAAATTGTTTTGGAGATGAGTCAACTATGAACATACCCTAACCAGCAAATGCTCTGCCCCTGGACAACATATAGAATTTAAAGTAACTTGGGGATGGTTGCAAAAAGTTAACAAACATGGTATTTTTCTCAGATGAATGTGCTTATGACAGATTCTTCTTTTCTCAAAGAACAGCAAAACATTCACAGCTCTACAAAACTGGAGGAACCTGACAGCTGCCTTAATTCTGGCTTGAACTGACTGGAATCATTTTTAAATCTTCCCGTTGCTCTTCTAACGAATTCTGACCTATTTTGTCTGCTGCTACCTTTTCTAGCTAGGTCTCAAGTATTCAGACATGCCTGAGGAGTTAATAATGCAAGTTGCCATTCATTATTGCTGGAGTCCTGGAAACACTCAGCATGGAGTGTAGGTGGGGCCCACTAGGTGCTGAATCTAGACAGCAGTGGGGTCTCCTTGGTCCTGCAGCTGTTGATTCAGGTCAACACTGACCATTTAGTGAGTGTTTAGGAGAACCAGGCAAAAGAGCAAACTAGATCTTTATACAGTTATAATGAGATTAAAATGACATCATATATATAGAGAGAAAGCAAGGTCTGTTTTTAATCCATATACTTTATATCTCTCTCGATTTCTAACAATGCGCTTCTCAGTGATACATGTAGAAACCCAGAATGTGTTAAATTCTTGACCTTGTTCATTATAACATTCCATTGACAACCGCTGTGCCCCCTCCCCACCTTCCCCTTCCTACTTTTAAGCTGATTCATGAAAAGAAGTTCTCGATTCATTTTTACTTTCTTTCCGTGAGTAGAAGAGAAGGTTGATTGGTTTGTTCTTAATTATGCCATTACATTGAAAATTTCTGTTAAAAAAAAGACAGATAATGAAAATGAAGTTCCACAGTGCAGGACTGGTTGAATGATTTCCATTTCTAGTATATGTAGTGTATGATAGTATCTAACAGTTTATCTCTGCCTATATACACATAGAGAGAGAGGAATTGAGTCTTGGTTTTAATAAGAGGCAGTGGAAAAATAATGCAGTGCGATCAGCACAAATACTAGGTTTATGTGTTTGGTAAATGGACTCAAACCAACATTGCAATACTGTTGGTTTTATTTTTGCTGAAGAATTATTACTATTATTTTTGACCAGAGATCTTTATATCATCACATAACTTCAGGTTAGTGTCCTTGCTTTTCAGTCTGAAGGATGTCCTTTATTCATTTTTTTGTAGGACACTGGTAGTAAATTCTCATAGCTTTTGTTTATTTGGGAATGCTTTAATTGTTCTCTTATTTTTAAAGGATTGTTTTGCCAATCACAGAATTATTAATTGACATAGTGATTAATTTGTTTTATTTTCATTTCTTTCAGTGCTTTTCATATATCCTCTTATTATCATTTGGTTTCTACAATTCCTTTTGAAAAATTAGCTGATAATCTTATTAATAATCATTAGCATGTGACAAATCTTATTTACCTTGTTCCTTTCAGGATTATTTCTCTTGGTCTTTAACTTTTGAGAGTTTGATTATTATGTGTTGCAATCTCTTTGGATGTATCTCGTTTGGAGCATATTGAGATTTTTGAATTTGTACATTTATGTCTTTCAACATATTTGAGCAGTTTTTGAACATTGCTTCTTCAACTAGTCTCTCGTCGCCTTTCAAGTCCCTTCTGGAACTTCCACGTGTGTATATTGTTCTGCTAACTGGTGTCCCCTAAGTCTCTTATTATTCATTCTGTTCACTTTTCTGTATTCTTTTTTTTTTCCTTCTCCTCAAATTTGATAATTCCAAATACACTATCTTTAAATTATCTGCTTCTTTAGTCTATCTGTTCAAATCTGCTTTTATACCTTCTAATAAATTTTTCAATTAAATCATTTTATCTTTTAGCTCCAGATTTTATGTTTTTTTTTTTTTTTGAGTTGGAGTCTCACTCTGTCGCCCAGACTGGAGTGCAGTGGCCTCTCCCGGCCACCGCAGCCTCAACCTGCTAGGCTCTGGTGATCCTTCCGCCTTAGCCTTCCAAGTAGCTGGAACTACAGGCACGCGCTACCACGCCCGGCTGATTTTTGATTTATTGTAGAGATGAGTCTCGCCAAGTTGCCCAGGCGGGTCTTGAACCCGTGGGCTCAGGCAATCCACTCACCTCAGCCTCCCAAAGGCGCGGGATTACAGGCTGAGCCACTGAGCCTGGCTGGGATTTTATGTTTTTTAATAATTTATATTTTGTTCATCTTCTAATTTTGTTAAATTCTGATTTTCCTCATTTTTTATCTGTGTTTTCCATCAGCTCATAAAACAGGTATCTTTAGGTATTTAGTAAGTCTGAAGTCTATAGTTCCACAAGAATGATTTATGCTATTTTATTTCATTTCTTCAATGTCATGTATTTGTGTGTCTTCGTATGCCTTATTATTTGTGGTTAAATAATAGAAATTTTAAAAATGGAAGTTTAATAATGGCTACACATGGATATAAATATGAAATTGATAGATACTGGGAATTCAAAAAGGGTGAGGGAGGTAAAGGTTAAAAATTATCTATTGGGGCATTGTTCACTCTTTGTGTGATGGGTACACTGGAATCCTAAACCTCATTATGTAATATATGCTGATATATTAAAGAATCTGCATATGTATCCCCTGAATCAGATAAAATAAGATAAAAAACAGTCATGTCTGTTCATTCTTGCAGACCACCTCTGTGCTGCCCCAGTCCTTCTATGAGCTTAGTATGCTCTGAGCCCATAATAAGGCTAAGTGAAAATTTAAGATCTTCTCAAGTTTTTTTCTGATCATGTAATTAGCCTGGTCCTGTATGTGGCTGGTCTTAGTCTATTTGTGTTGTGATGAAGGAATACCTGAGGCTGTGTAATTTACAAAGAGAAAATGTTTATTTATTTCATAATTCTGCTAGTTGAAAGATTTTGCATCTGGCAAAGCCCTCCATTTGTTTCTACTCATGACAGGAGGCAAAGGGGGACCAGCATGTGTAGAGATTTCATGGCAGGAGAGGAAACAAGTAAGGGGGCACAGTAAGATCCTTTTGAACAACTAGCTCTTGAACTAATGGCATTAGAATACATTTGCCCCTTCTTACCCAGGGAGGGAATTAACCTCTTTATAAGATGTCATCCCCCATGACCCAAGTGTCTCCTATTATGTCCCCGTCAAATACTGGGAATAACGTTTCCACATGAGATTTGAAGGCGATAAGCATCAAAATTACAGCCTTCTGTCCCTGAACCCAAATTCTATGTCCTTTGTACACTGCAAAGTACAATCATTTCTTTCCAAAAGTGTTAACTTGTTTTAGCATCAACTCTAAAATCCAAAATCTCATCTGAGTCTCAAGGAAAGTTTCTTACAGCTACGAGCCCGTAAAATAGAACACAAATTATTTACTTAAGATACAGTGTCTTAAAGGATGGCTGCCCCATGCAAGTTCAAAATCCAGCAGGGGGGAAATTAAATCTTAAAGCTCCAAAACAATCTCTGGTTTTATGTCCTGCATCCTGAGTACACTGGTGCATAAGGTCTTGGGTAACGTCAGGCTTTGCCACTTGCTTCCCATGGGGTTTCTCTCCTGGGTTGGAGTTGAATGCTTTCGATTTTTCAGGCTGAGGTGGTATGCTACCAGTGATCCTATAATTCTGAGGTCTATCAGTATATACAGTCACATTCCCACATATTCATGATTTACTCCCTAGTATTGGCTCTCTGCAACAGCCCCACGCCCATGAAAGACTTATTCCTGGGCACCCCAGTTTTCTGATTCATTGTCTGAATCTAAGTAGAAGCTGCCCAACCTCCAGCACTCTGACATTCTGAGCACCTGAAGACTTAACAAGACATAGAAGCAACCAATGATTAATTATCGTTTGAACTCTCTAGATCAGTGGCTTGAACAGTACCAGGGCCTATTAAACAGCTACCATTGGAGCCAGAGTATCTGGGATGCAGGAAACAGCATACCGAGGCAGCATGGCGCAGCAGCACCCTGGGTCTGTCCCCTGAAATCTTTCTGTCCCCTTCTGCCTCTGGAACTGTGAAGGGAGGAGTAGCCTAGCCGATTTTTGAGATGCCTTTGGGACCTTTTTCCTGTTGTCCTGTCAGCTCCCTCCTCTCTTGTAGTCATGTTCTGCGACACTTTTGGATTCCTCTTCTGAAAATTCTTTTTCCATCTTTACTCATAAGGCTGCAAATTTTCCAAATTCTTATGTTCTGCTTTCCTTTTAATTATAAATCATACTTTTAAGTCATTCCTTTGCTGCCCTATCTGATAGTATGCTGTTAAAAGAAGTCAAAGCATTTTTTTAAAGCTTTGCTGCCTAGAAATTTCTTCTATCAGCTACTTTGGGCCATCATTCTTAAATTCAGCCGCCCACAAAGCCCTAGGCATGGACATGATGCAGCCAAGTTGTTTGCTAGGGGCATCACGGGTGGCATTTTTCTCAGCTCCCAAAAAGTTTCTCATTTTCATCTGAAACCCGATCAATGTGGCCTTTACTACCTGCATTTCTATCAGCATTTTAGTTGCAACCACTTAACTAATCTCTAAGTAGTTTCAAACTTACCCTTTTGTTTTCTCATCTTTCCAGCCCCTCAAATTCTTTCAGCCTTTGCCCATCACTCAGTTACAAAACCACTCGCACGTTTACAGGTATTTTAATAGCAACATCTCAATCCTCAGGACAGATTTTCTGTCTCAGTGTGTTTGTGTTGCTGTGAAGGAATACCCGAGGCTCGGTAATTTATAAAGAAAAGCGGTATATTTGCCTGGAAATTTGGCCATCTGGTGAAAACCTCGGACTGATTCCACTCATGGAGGAAGGTGAGGGGAGGTGGCCTGTGCAAAGAATACATAGCAGGAGTGAAAGCTAGCGAAAGAGTGAGAGAGAGAATGTGTGTGTGTGTGTGTGTGTGTGTGTGTGTGTGTGTGTGTGTGTGTGTGTGAGAGAGAGAGAGAGAGAGAGAGAGAGAGAGAGAGAGAGAGAGAGAGAGAGAGAGAGAGAGAGAAGGGGTGCCATCTCTGTAAGGCTAAGCTGTTGTGGGACTACTAGAGTGAGAATGCACTCAGCCCCACCCCTAGAAAAGGGATTAATAAATTCATGAAGGCTCCACCCCCATGACCCAAACTCCTCCCACTAAGGCACCCCCCCCCACCTTGGAGATCAAATTTCAACATGAGATTTGGAGGGGACAAACACCCAAGCTATAGCAGAGTGGACTTTTTACTTTCCCAGTCTACATGGATGTTTTACCATGTCTTAATTTCACACATCTCACACCAGCCTTTCCTTGGCACCTTAGATGGTCTGCTGTATGTCTCCACCAGTAATCTCCTGTCCCAGGCATCTGCGGATTTGTAGTCTTTCTGCAGCTTCCCTGAGCAATTCCTGCTGTTGCTCCCTGTCTATGATCTGTATTCGTCTTTCTGGAAGCCCCTGTGACAGGTTAGAACATTGGAAAGCAAGTGTATTCTGCTCTCTTCCACGTGAGGGAAGGCATTGAGAGTTGGGCTTCTGCCTCCTCCAGACCAAGACCTCATTGTGTCATGAATGAGAGGGCAGCAGCGAATAAAAAACCCACTGTGAACATTCCTAGGACTTTCCATGTTGCTTTTTTTGATTTAGTGCCCACTTGATTGTTGTAGAGCTTTGAATGTTTTCCAGATTTCCTAGGAGGTTATTTTAGCTGTTTTTGGTTTGTCTTTTGACATCTCTATGACAAACAAGTGCTGGAAGCTTCCTTTTCAGCTGTTTCGCTAATGAGTCAACACCATCCCTTTTTAAATGTCATTCTATCATTCCACTTTGGAAACATTAGGATGGTAACATTATATGTTTTCATTCATATTTGTATGATCTGGCTTCCCAATACACATTCTGTCATAAGTGGGTTGAATTTCCACCTAAATTTTGTAAATCGCTTTCCACAAGAACACTTTTTTGTATTTTTTTAAGCATTCTACAGAATGAAAACCTGTATTTGAATTGAAACTTATAACTGGCCATAAATTCCAGTTGAAAATATCAATTTTATCCAACAGTGCACCAATTTACAGTTATAATTCAGTCACTGTACATTTTACATGCAAATACCTAGCCGAATATGATTTTCCCATTAAAATAATCATGATGTGCTGATAATCAATACAATTTTTAAAAACATGTTTATATATTGTGTTAAAAATACCATATCTGTTCAGGCGCAGTGGCTTGCGTTTGTAATCCCAGCTCTTTGGGAGGCAGAGGCAAGAGGATTGTCTGAGACAGGGGTTCACGACCAGCTTAGGAAACTTGATAAGACTTTGTCTTTACAGTAAATTTTAAAAAGTGGCTGAGCATGGTGGTGCATGCCTGTAGTTCCAGCTATTTGGAAGGCTGAGGAGAAGCATCAGCTGAGCCCAGCAGAGAGAGAGACTGTGGTAATGACCGTGCCTCTACACTCTAGCCTGGGTGACAGAGTAAGACTCCAACTCAAAAATAAAAAATAAAGCAAACAAAATAAATAAAAATAAAAATACCATATTGTAAGTTCAATTTTATTCATCTATATATCAAGTAGGATTGAATTATCTACTTAGCTGTTCCAAATTATCATTTTGTTAGAATTATTTTATAAGAAAACATTCTAAAGCTTTCGTTAATCCACTTACTCCTGAAAATACATTGGCATTTTCAAAGCATTAGAATTTATTATATGCCAATTTGTAATGTGCTACTACATATTTAACACAAGATATTGACATCTAATTTGTGAGATTTTCTAGGACCGTAGGTACACATTGACACAAGAAATGTCTCAAGGAAATCTAAGCAAATTTAAATGTTGGAAAATAATGTATATCTCTTTATTTTTATCCATGACTAGTGTGTTATTTATAGATGAGTAGAATAAGTATATAATCTTTTAAACCTAAGGGCATTCATATATTTGTAAGAGATTTGAACACAGTAATTGTAAATTTTTTCCATCAAAAAATCTAGCACCAGACTACTGTCGTGGAAACTGATTGCTTAAGGTGAGAAGCATTTTTAGGCTGTCTTTAACATACAGAAAGCAGTGTGAGAAATTTAGTCAGGCGGTGAGCTCCAAAAATCTACAATAGAAGCACATGAGTGGGGTCCCCGAAAAGATGGTGGTTTATCTTTAGTGAATTTGCACTCTTAAACACACATTCATCACTTTCCTAAATTATTTTGTGTCCAAGGAAAATAAGAGATGACATTTAGTTTTTGTATGCTAAAGGTATCTCTTCTTTGTGTGCAGTTTGGTATAAGGTTTATGTACTTGACATTTGTGAAGACGTTCTGTGGTTTATTTTGTGTTCTTTTAGATAAATAAACCTTGGAATTTTGTCTTCCAAATAGTACACAATGTCTGTATAGTTATTACACTGTTAATAAATTGACAGAAAAGGTAACTTGTAGCTAAACCTAATCTACTTAGCAATGCTATCAATTAGGAAAATACATTGATTAGGACGTTCGATAAGATTCCTATTTGCTGGTACACATTTAGTATGTCTTCAAGCTGCAATAAAGATGTCCTGCCAGTATCTTTTTCCTCCCAATAAAAAATAATATGTATTTTTTTTTAAAAAGGAAGAAAGCTGTTTTAATAAAGTAATCTTGAGGGAACTGGGCAAATATATGTTGTGTTTATTTGATATTCAGTCAAGTTCAGGTAATATTTTCACTCCCCAATCTTTTATTTAATTTCTCTGACCCTCACTTGCACTAGACTGTATATTTCATTTCAAACTCAGTTAAATAAATAAGTCGAATTTTCTCAGCCCATGAATTTCATAGCTACTCTTTGCTGCCAGTAAATCTTACCTTTTATTTTCACTTGTCAGATAAGGGCCATAATCAGAAACTGGGAAGCAGGGCTCTGTCCCTGCTCAAAATCATCAGCAATTTTTCACCCATACTTAAAGGTGAATTATTAAAATAGCTCTTGGTTTAAAAAGAAAACTATCTGAAATGTAATACTGCAAAAGTTTGGGCCATTGGATTTTCCATGTAGCAAATGCAGGGTTGTTTTCTGCCTCTCAAGTGAACTCTAATAACAATGAAAATAAGAAAACCACTTGATGCAAAATGGCGTCATACCACAGGGTCAAAATGGAAGCAAAGGGCCATCTACACTTGACATCATACACAGATGAAGCACAAACCGGATCTCTTGCCTTTGACTTAGCGTGCTGAAGAGGCATCAGAGTATTGACGACAGCTAGACATGTAAAATATCTGAAGAATCACAGGGTCAGAGAGCAGGAGAAATCCTTGATCAATCTTGTATTCTGCTGTATAATGCTATATTTTACATTGAAAACAGACACTCTACTAGTCATTCTATTTTCAATGCATGTTTTTAAAAGGACCCCAGGCTTAATGTCTATTCATTTTCAAGTCTTTTATTTTAATCTTATAAACTTTTAATTCCACATTCGCTTGTATAGAACTAACACATATATGTTTGTTACCATGAGTCTTTTATCTCCATGCATTTACTCAAATATCGAATATGAATTTGGTATCATCATGCATTGATGCAAGCCCTCCATCAGAGGGGAAAAAACCCTCAAATTCTGTATTATTTCTTTAAGTGGCACAAATATGAGTAGGGTACACTATATTATTTCAAATGTGAATTATATAAAATGAAATCATGTATGTTTTCTTTAAACCTTAAATCATATATATGTCAGATGTGTTTAATTAATTACTAAACAAAAATAGTAAGCTTTGTCTAGTGTGAATTAAGAGGGATTCAGATCTCTCTTGGGTCTTAGATATCAGGTTGCACAATATTCCATCTGATGATAAATACCTGAAGATATTCTAGTTGCTCACCAGTGAAATACAGTACCACAGATAGAAAAGGAGAAAATAAAGTTTTATGTGCATTATGTATATGTAATATACACATCTATCTTTTCAATACCCTTTATCGTGGCAAGCCGATAAATGCTTCCTCTTTATCTGTGCTTGACAATCTTTGGGTTTAATTGTGATATGTACTACTTAGTTAAAGGAGGTAGAGTAAGTTTTAATATTATCTGTGAATAACTGAATGCTTGGAGGAATTTTTCTAAAGTCAGTATATGGGTTAGCTTGTTTTCCTCTAGGGTAAATTGATGAAGTTGGTGCTATAAGGATCACCATGGAGAAAGTAGAGACAAAAAGACCCAGGGAAGTCAGAGGTAAGGCAGCATGGTTTCAGAGACCACAACCTTTTCTGCTAAGATAGGTTGCCTTACTCAAAATAAATGACCAATATTTTCAAAGATACATATATACACTCAAGATTCTTACACATGTTTTGTGGACCGAATTGTGTGTCCTACCAATTCATACACTGAAGTTGTAACCTTCAGTGTTGCAGAAGGAGATTGCATTTAAAGATAGAGCCTTTAAACAGGTAATTAGATACAATGAGCTCATATGGCAGGCCCTAATTCAGTTTGACTGGTATCCTTATAAAAAGAGGACTAAAAAACAAGAAGCCTCTGTGCACCGAAAATAGATCACATGTGGACACAATGAGAAGATGGTCATCTACAAGCTGAGAAGGGAAGCCTCAGAAGAAATCAAACCTGCAGGCCCATTCATCTTCAACTTCAAGGTTCTAGAAATCCAAGAGAATTTGTTACCATTGTTTAAGCCATCCAGTTTGTGGTGTATTGGTATGATAGTCATAGAAAAGTTTTAAACATGTGTCTACTAGCTTTTGCTTTATGGAAACATACACAAGTATACATGCACAGTGACATCAGCTAACGTACGAAAAATGGGACTTTATTCATTAATCATGTATAACCATTAACCTACCGCTGTGAATTGAAAGTCTATTATTTCTTTGGCTGCCTTATAAGATATACCCATCCAAAAGAAAGACTCTGAAATTCAGTTTTAGGTGATCTCTTGGTACACCTTAAAAATAAATAACATAATTAAGTAATTAGCAAGTCTAATGCCAAGGGCTTAAACATCAGTGTCTTTCTCTTACAGAATAGATACATATTTTGCTTGAATTTATTGAATGGTAATAACAAGTCTAAAGTCACAAAAAAATACTACACAAGAATATTAATTAACCCACGAGTAATTAATAGTAACTAATTGTGAATTAATGAACTCACAAAAATGTGATTTCTGAGTTATTAAAATACAAATATGAATGTGTAGTTGGACATAAATATGAGTCTTGAAAACATTAGTCTGAATTTAAAATGTCTAATGTTGGATGATTGCTCAGTGTAAATAGCCAATGCATCCATGTTTTCTAAACGTTTTTACAGTGATTCACTTTGCATATTTACATACTCCTCAAACCAAAGTTTAGGAGTTTCACATCACCGAAACCTCAGAACCAATAAAAGAGAACTTTGCATCTGCTTAACTTCAAATCTCACTACACCTTAGACTCCACTGTTTGGGTTTTCAGTTATTTGGGATTAAAATACTATTAAATACTTGTTTCTTTTTGGGAAGCAATAGATAGCCTAAGGTCTGAGTATACTAATTCTGTGTTCTACCCATTGTCAGCTGATGCATTAAAGGTCCTAGAAGTCACATGGAAAACATTTGCCAGAAACATATTTAGTTTTTACAAATAGTTAAAAGAGATTTATGTGGTTTCTTTCACTGTAGAACAAGAGTTAACTTACTATTTTCAGGGGTATTTTAAAGTCCTTTAGGGACCGAATGTAAATTCAATATTTTTGTTCAACAGAGATGCAACTAAATTCTATTCAATGGAACAGATAACCCAGGAATGAGTGTAATTTATGACTATTGAATGCTAACCAGTTTTATATGTAACTCAGAAATTTTTTAGTAACTCTTATTAATTGTTTTCCTAGTCAATTAATAAGTTGAAGCATATCTTTGAAATATTCATGTTTATTTCCATGTGAATCATGACTTTGCTTTTTTGAGAATTATATTTTAGCAGCTGTAATTTTCTAGTAATTGATTTGAGAAAAGTTATGATGTGATGATCATAATCTATCTGTAGCCATCATTTTAAGTTTTACCTGGAGATACACTATTTAACTTTATAAAACATTTAAAAGTAATTCCATAATTAAGAAAATTAAAAAGTTTAAAAGTGTATCATAGCCGGTCTCGGTGGCTCAGCCTGTAATCCCGTGCCTTTGGGAGGCTGAGGTGAGTGGATTGCCTGAGCCCGCGGGTTCGAGACCCGCCTGGGCAGCGAGACCTCATCTCTACAATAAATCAGAAAATCAGCCGGGCATGGTAGCTCATGCCTGTAATTTCAGCTACTTGGAAGGCTGAGGCGGAAGGATCGCCGGAGCCCAACAGGTCGAGGCTGCGGTGGCCGGGAGCTCCAGTCTGGGCGACAGAGTGAGACTCCAACTCAAAAAAAAAATAAAAGTGTATCATGATATCAGTGTTTATTGAGAGATGAGAGAGGATAAAATTTCCATCTATTGAAACTCAAGAATCATTAATTCTTTTTCTTTGTTCCTATTTTTCCCTTTTTTTGAGGGAAGAAAATATTTTAAATCATGAGACTATCATATTAAACTATATTTCAAAGCCTCTTATAACATTAATCATAATATATTGTGGTTTATTATATAATAATACACATCTAAAACTCAGTAATAAAGTAAAAATTCACTAAAAATTTCATTTTTTAAAGATTAACAAAAAATTATGAATACAAAAAGCCACAAGGAAAATGATTATACTCAAAATGAATTCTTATCTAAAAGAGAATTCGTTTACATTTTAAACTATCCTGTGAAATTGAATTATAAAATAAAAATGTTGTTTATAAATTCTTTTCCAGAAATATTATTCTTTATTTAAAGGAGAAGATAGCTAAAAACTTAGAGGATAAAGTGAAGCTGCAAATGGAAGTTTCTGTTTCTTTAGAACTAGAATAAGAGTTTTCACACTAAACTTTTCAGCCTTCAGGACCTAAGCACCATACCTACGCAGTCACTAATTAAGGCCAGAGAATAGTTTCTAAGAAGGATGATGGCACTTTCTGTGTGTCTACAGTGGACATTAAGAAATAATGAGAGCAGCCAACCTTATCAGCTGTAGCCATGGAGTATAAACTCTTCCCCTAGAGCGAAGGATAAATTGGCTCTTGGACAAAATACGTCGTTGCCCTCCACCCCGCATCCCTCCTTCCCTCGCCCTTTGAACCTTTCTGTTTCTAAAGGGAAGAACGACTCTATGTTTTCAATGGGGGGGGGGTGCCGGAGAGAACAGGTGGAGGTAAGTGTCAGCAAGCCTCTGCTTAAGAAATAATGAGTTACCAAATTCATATTCTTCCTTTAAGCCGTTTCAGTAGGTAAAATCGGCGAGGAAGGTTGGTTTGAATATAATGAAGCATTCATTCTTTCATCCTAAGTGAGTGAAAAATTGTTTTGACTTAAGTTTCTGGCACATGAAACCCTCTGTAGTAAATAGGCCTTTCCATGTCACAGAGAAACCACTGGTATCCAAGATTGAAATGGAAACATGCCCAAGATTAAATGAACACTTAAAACTTTCGAAAATGAAGGTCACTGGAAAGTGGTGTCGCCAGCAAAGTGATGGCTGAGTGACCGGGTCATGAACTCTTAACCTCATGACTCCTTGGGCCTCATATAACTCCTACTTTATGTTGGCTTACAGAGGTTACCATAGAAGGTAATTTACATAGTTCCCTTCTCTTCATGAATCTGTCTTAAATGAAGCTTAAACTGAGCAAATGGGGCCCCATCCACTGACTTATATTACAACCTGAAATAAATGATTAATGAATATTTTATCATCCATGTTGGAAGTGAAATTAATTATTTCTTGTTAGAAACACATTAAAATGCTATTAATAAAAATGAATATGCACAACTTCCTCTCATTCTAAGGTTATAGGAAATTATATGTTTTCTGCTCTTTCAAAAATGTTGGAAATTATCAATTATAAGTGTGCTTAAGTGAATGTTTACCTCTTCAGTATATAACAGCTACAACGTTTTGGAATCTGAATTGGTCATTGTGCTCTAGGGAGACAGAACACTCAGGAAAAATAAAAATAAATGAAACTAAGACAAGCATTACAGAGGGCTTGCAAGTTGTAGGGTTTAATTGTCTTCCAAAATGTCTCAGAAATAATGAGAGTGAAGAGACTATGATTGCCTATTTTTTGTTTTTTATTCATTAAACAGATGGTCTCATTTTGAGGTAATTATAAACTGAAGTATATTTGAAAAATTAACAATATAGTTCAATCTACAATCTTTGGACTGTTAATACAAAATTTAGCTTCAGACATTCATTTACAAATTTTACTTGATTGCAGTTGGTTTATTTACCAAATTCCATAAGGAATGAACAGCAGGACAGAGTGGGATACAGACTCAGCGTCAAACAAATCTGATTTTAAATTCCAATTCTAGACTTACTTGCCTTTACGAGTGTGAGGCCTGGTAGAATTTTTAAAGATCACCAAGCTAAAACTCTACTTTTTACAGATGGAGAAACCAAGATGCAAAATATGTAAACTGCTCTGCCCAAAGTTTCACAGCCACTAGAATATTTTAAGCTCCTCCTACAACATTTAAAAAAAAAAAAAAAAGCAAAGTTTTGTCCTGTACCTCCTGGGTTCTACTATGCTAAACTGAAGCTTGTGAGGAGAGATCAGTAGAGTAGTAAATGAATTTGATTTACTGAAACTCACACACTTAAGTGCCTTTACTCCTAGGTTTGATTTTCAGAGAAACTTTTTAAAAATATCAATAAGATGAAAGTACTCATATCAGCACCGAAGACCAAATATTATGGCTATCATCTTTCAGAATGTTTAAGACAAGACTTCTGAAAGACTTCCTAACCTGAAAATCACACACACACAAAGTAAAACCCTATCAGAGAATAAGTGAAAAGGACATTCAACGTAACGGCGTGAAAACCTCCAGGCTGAAATCAGCAAGGATCAGGCAGAGAGAGAAGGCAGGTGCCAGGCATGCTCTGATTGTCAGTTCTACAAATCTGCATATTGGTATCCTTATTTCTTACCCTCCCTCTGTTTCCCTTGACAAAATATCTGTACATCTGTTGTCTAGGGACAACCCCTTCAATTGTGATTTGTATACTTTTTTTTTTAAATTAAACTAAGCAAGGGTATTTCCACTCAGTTGCTTTCCCTCATTTCTGTATCATCGATTCTCGCATCTTTACCCACTAATTCCCATCAGCATAAATATTTGCTGTAATGTTTTCTATCTTTAAAAATAAAACTAAAACTAAAGTAAAAAAAATTCCTAGCAATCAAGCACAGTAAACTTCAGACAAATCTTATCCTCTTTCACAAATGCAGTCATAAAAATTGTAGCTGAAATATCAAAAGCAAGGAAACAGTTAGTTTTAAAGCATTTTTTTAACTTCAGTACAGGGAAGGAAAGTATTGAAGGCCAAATATAACAAGATAGCAAAAATCTCTCTAAGATAACTAGTTGTTGAAGCCATGTTTTTGTGTGTATTTGCCTTGGATTATTCGCCAATCATTGTTGGCCCAGGGTCTTGTTATAACTAGTGAAATACGTGGACATGATACAAGGACTCAGCCAGGGATTTGAAAGGTGACTAAAAGACATAAAGCTAAAATTGTAGACATTCGATATAGTTGACTTTTGTTAATAAGAGGAAATTTTAAAACTGCCTCTATTTGTATATGATAAATTTTATAGATAGAGAAAAGGAAAGAGAAAATAAGATGAAGTTACTATAATTAATGACAAAATTCAAAGAATTTTAATGGAATTTCTGCATTTCTATACTCTGACAGTAAACAAGAAACATGAACACGCACGTACACACACACATGCACACACGCACACACATCTATAGATCTCTAACAGAAAGTGGGTGTACTAATATATATATAATATATATGTGTGTCTATATACATATAAGAGATAATATTAAAATACAAGGAGTAACACAAGCATATATCTAAACACAAATATAGGTGAAATATTATAAACTACTAACAATATAAACCCGTAGAAGGAAGAGATACATGATGTTCATAGTGACAGACACTATATCATAAAATAGAATTACTATTTGTCTATATGTCAAAGTAATGTACAGATTTAATGCACTCTAAAACAAACTGCCATCGTGTTTTTGTAGAATTAGATAATTTAAATTTAAAGTTGATATGAAGTATCAAAACCTTATGGAATGTCAAAGAACTCCTATGGGTGATCGAGGAGGAGAAACTGATTCTAACATATACACAAATGTTTATTACAAATATGTTCATTAAAACAATGTGCTATTAGTGAAGCAATACATGGTTAAGCAGAATAAATCCAGATTCCAGAAGTATGGTGTGTGGGGGGGGTGTGGGTGTCATTCTTTGATATATTTAAATCAGAGGAGGTCATAGCATGTTAGCGTGGTAAAAGGTGACATAGTCAAAAGAACATGGTTGGGCTTTGTTTTTTTTGTTGTTGTTTTTACTTATCTGAACAAACTAAAAAGGATCATGACCACCATCTCAAAATGCAAAAATACATTTCTGAATAATCAGATTATTAAATGTAAATGGCATCATTTTAAAATATTTGGAATATTACAGAAAACTTATATTGATTTTAAGATAGTGACACATTTCTTTAAGAACACAAAAATACACATAACAAAGAAAAATGTTTATTTAAATCATTAAATGTAATAAGTAATTTCATTAAATGTAATAATTAATTTCATTTTTTAAAAGTTGCAAACTAGGAGAAGACATTTACAAAAGATGAAACTGACAGAAATTATCATCCAGAATATATTTTAAATATTCCACAAATAACCCAATAACAAAATGGTCAAAGCAAATAGACAGGCATTTTCAGAATATGGAATAAATGGCAGCAAAAATTAAATGACGATCCAACATCATTAACCAGGAAATATATAGTAAAAATCATAATGAAATCACATCAAATTAAAACACTTGATGAGAATTGAAAACCCAAATCAAAATGCCTGCAAGGAGACGGAGAAGAGGGAATTTTCCAAACTTCTGCCATGGGTGAGATGTTAATTGCTACAGATGCCATGAGGAACAATTTGCTCAATGCCACATTGACTACATGCATGCCACTGATAATCTATTCCAGCCCCAGATAACTAGAGAAAAAATCGTATGTTCATGCATACACTAGAAGGTAAACATAAACGCGTCTATTGCAGCATATTTCAGACTAGATTTTTTTATGAGCAAAATATTCAGTATATATCAAGCCACAATAGAAAAAAAAGCATCCTATCAGAACACCAGAGTAGGACACCTGTCGTCTTTCTCCTTCTCCATCATGATGGTTCCCTGAGGAATTCTAGGGAGGTGGTAGAGGGGGAGGCGGGGGAGCAAGAGGATGAGGGGAAGGGGCAGGGGGAAGGGGCAGGGGACAGGGAAGGGGAAGGAGAAAGAGAAAGAGAAGGAATGTGGAAAAAACCTGGAGCAATGAAGTAAGAGTCTATTTTGAACAGCTATGTATGGGGAAGATGACATCTGTGAGCTTTGTTTTTGTTACTGATGCTGTTGTCACTGTTGTTTCTCTTTATTCTTTTGAGTCCCTGACATCGGCCATGAAAAGACAGTGAAATTGTGCCTGGTCAAGGGTACTTAGAGCAAAGATCAGAAACCAGGAAAACAAGTGGAGATTCACTTACCACAGGCAGTCACTTGCGCCTCCCTGGGATGGCTCATTACAATCTTAGGGAGCATCTCTTCCTCATTCCAAATCTCTTTGGTGAGACAAAAAGTGAAGATCTGAACAGTTTTGTCCGATAAGAAATGCTGAGTTTTCTAGTCCGAGGCTTTTTATCATAGGTCTTTTCACCCAGTTCATCATCACCCACTTCATGGGATGACACACAGAAAGGTCACACTTTTCCTGATCAATATCGTTGACAGAAGCGCACACTTCTCGAGGGGAAAATGAGCACAAAGACTGAAATATGTGGCATTTGGAAAGGACAAACACTTTAAAAATAGATAAATAAAATAAAAAGTATATATGTATAATATGTATACGTATTATCTGCATACACACATACACACACACTAGATTATGGATTTTACCAGGACAAGAAATATGAGAGCAATGCATAATCTAAAATTAGTCTAATAAACACATTAAAAGAGAAAAAGGGTACTTCTTTTTTGTGTTGGATGGACTTGTGTTAATAGACAAGCAAGAAAGCCTGGAAGAAATAAGAAAATCATTTTTAACAACATTGATGGACAACTGAAACAACAAGGACCACAGGGACACAGAAAACAGAAAACAGCTGATGTTGTGCACCCACTTTGTTCTGGGTAGCATTTGCACATCTGTGACACAAAGGCAAGTTCCCCTTGGTCGTTCCAGGCATTACTCAGGCAAAGAATGCTGCTGGGGAGAACAGAATGAAAGCATCAGAGACTTTTGCAATTGCTTAACACAGAGAAAACAATATTTAAAACTTGAAGGACCTTTAATGCATAGTATCCATCCGATTTACACAGTTCCCAAGCCACGTGGAGCAAATGGGTCACAAAGCTTAGCTGGATATCTCTATAAAGTGGAGCAGATATTTTTGTCAGTCTACTGGTGCTGAGAAGAGAAGCAGAGATTAGAGTTCTCTAGCAAGAAGAGAGGGTCAGACAAAAACACCATTTTGGGCAACCCCCTTGGGTCCCCTCCCACTGTGGGAGCTTTTCTGTCCTCTCAATAAATCCTGCTTTCCAGAAACAAAAAACAAACAAGCAAACAAACAAACACAACGTTTTCGTTGGAAAGCTATGGAGAGCTCTGCTCTAAAAATAGATTTGGACCAGACGCTGATTGAGCCTTAAGCAAACAACACTTCAATCCAGTTTCAAATCAGCTTAGTTTATGATAGTATTAAGACCATCAGCCTCTACTTCTTGAAGACAAGTCTGCCATCAATTTAGAAAACAATTAAACGGCCTGAAAAGTAATGGAGAATATATGAATGAACAGGTACTCAGTCATTGCTGAGAAAGTAGTAAATTAGTGAAATCGGTTTGTAAAGCAGTATTATTTCCTGCAGTTGACCATTCACATAGACTATAACAGAGCAATTGCACTCTTAGGAATATGTTCATGAGAAACTTTTCTTGCACAATGAGACTTGTATACGGATGTCAGGATGAATATTCACAATAGCAAGTACCTGGAAATGCACAAAATTCCCCTCCATATAACATTAAAAGGAAAACTTAGGTATAGCCTCATAATATAATATAATTTAGCTTTCAAAAATTATCACCAGCCACAAGAAACAACGCAAATTAATTTTTGCAGTATAATTTCAAGGAAAGAAAATACCAAAATATTTAACACAGTATAATTTTCTGTTAATAAAGTTTAAAAACAAATGAAATGATCCTATTTTAGATAGACAAAAAAGTAATAAAACTATATCAAAAAGAGAGTAGGGGAGGTTTTTTTTTTTTTTACGTAAAATTCAAAATGATCAAATGAAAACATTCTTTTTAAGTTTTGAAACAAAGATTATTAGAGAAAGAAGAGGGGAAAGAAAGAGACACGCCGGAGCTGGCCTGGGCGAGACCAACTGTCACAAAAGCGTTTTTAAGGATACATATACAGAAAGTAAATCTATGACAAATAAAACAAAGAATAAATGACCTCAGAATATATTGTCTTTGTCATTTTTGAGCACAAGAAGGGGTTTTTAATGGGAAAGTCCCTTGGAGAGTTACAAATAATGGTGTTTAATATCTTAAGCTGGGTATTACACAGGTGTTTGATTAATGTTAATCCTACTTACTACTATTATGTTTGTCATTTCATATTCAAATACATCAGATAATCTCTTTTTGGAAATATATTTCGCAGCAGAAACAGAGTAAAAACAGGTGAAGTTTGCAAATTTGTGATAGTCCATTGGTTTTCTGACTTTCATCTGTCCCTTTCTCCGTCATGGGAGTTCTTCGAAAAGTCTTTTATTCATGCTGTCTCCACTTTTTCTCATCCCACCCCCTTGTGAATCTGTTTCACTTAGACTTTAGAATCTACCTCTCCATGATAAAAAGCAAAACTTTGTCAAGGTAGCAGTGACCTCCAAATCGCAATATCCCTTTGTCATTTATTTATTTATTCATTTTATTTTGTTTTTAAAATTGAGGGGTACAATTCAGGTTTAGGTGTACAAATGTTCATTGCGCAGGTACCCTTGTGGTGTCCTTTCTTAGCTATCATCTCAGTACTGTCAACAACATTTAACATAGGTACCTTTTCCTTCTTCCTAAAACAATCTCATCACTTGGCCTTTGGGACACCAATCTGTTGTGTCTCCCTCTACCTTATTTCTTGTCAGTTTTCGGTCTTCCTTTTTGATTCTCCTCATCTTCTTTTTTAGTGAATGTTGGAGGGCTTCAAGTCTCTGACCTTGAACCTCTTTTCTGTTTTGATCAATCCATACTTCTCGAGGTACTCATTCTGTCACATTGTTTAATAGCTACCTAATTAATAAAGAATATGTGCATCCTTAAACTCACCTCTGAGCTCCAGATTTGCATGCCCACTGGTTAGTCAACATCCCTCCTTTGTCATCTCATAGGCATCTCAAAGTTACATCATCAAAGAATAAAGCTTCCCTGTTTCCCTCTTCAAAACGAACAGGCTCATACACACAAATTCATACAGTGCATCAGAAAAACCTCTTCTTCTTCCTTCAAAATATTTCCTTCTCTTCATTTTCCTCATTTGCCTCCCATTTCAGTCACCATCATCTCTCTTATGGACTCTTTCAATATCCTTCTTGCCAATCTTTGCTTCCACATTCATCCTCTCTGTGAGGGACAAAATAAGACCCCTTCCCACCAAATATGTCCACATCCTAAATCCCAGAGCTTCTGAATAAGGTAGATTACTTGGCAAAGGCGAAACCAGATCGCAGGCAAAATTAAAGTGGATCATCTTCAGACCTCAACACAGGATGAAACGTGTCTACAGTGGACCCCGTGTAATCACAAAGGACTTTAAAAGTAGAAGAGAAAAGCAACAGAGAGAATGAGAAGGATGTCGCTGACTTTGAAGACGGAGGAAACTGGCCGTGAGACAAGAAAAGTGGACAGCTGGAAAAAGCAAGTGAATGAAATGAAATCTTCCCTACTGCTTTCAGAAAGAAATGTACCTGCTAACATCTTGAGATTAGCCCAGTGAATTGTTGTCGAACTTTTACAGTTCTACACACGTGTAAAATAATAAATGTGCTTTGTTTTAAGGCACTAAGTCTGTCAATACAACACTCCACACCCTCCAAACATACTATCTTTTCCTGTAAGCTAGCCACCCCCACTCGGATTTCTTACCAACTGACATGATGTTTACATATTTGTGGCTTCTCTTTCTCTACTCCTTTGCACTCTGTAATGTAAAATCCTTGAGAGAAATTGTTTAACTGAAATGTTGCTGAATCATCACTTCCTAGGGCTATTCCTGGCATAATTTAGTTTTATAATCAATATCTGAAGAATGAATGAATAAACAAAAGGGAGGCCAGTTCCATACACACAGGACGTTGACCCAGAGCTCAATTGTCTCAGATGGCTTAATAAGGAAATGAGTAGAATGCTGTAGTTTACCATTAACATTTAAAGTCATTACAATCAGAAAAGTCATTCACGGTGAGTGCCAGGTTGACTTCCAAAGGACATAGCAAGCAAAAAACAAAATTATAGCAATCATCTATTAAAGTTGTAAATCTTTATACTCTAGCTTCCTGTTACTTCTGCCTTAACCCTATGAAAGCAAGACAACTTCATTTTTGATCAGAAAAAGCAAAACTTTAACAATTTTTTTTCTTTTTTTGTGTGTGTTGGAGTCTCACTCTGTCGCCCAGCTGGAGTGCAGTGGCCGCTGAGCTTCGGCGATCCTTCCGCCTCACTCTTCCAAGTAGCCGGAATTACAGGCAAGCGCTATCACGCCCGGCTGATTTTTTGATTTATTGTAGAGATGAGGTCTCGCTGCCCGGGCGGGTCTCGAACCTGCGGGCTCAGGCAATCCACTCATCTCGTCCTCCCAAAGGGGAGGGATTACAGGCTGAGCCACCGAACCCGGCAACAATTTTTTTTTTAAAAGTCGATGTTTCCTGTCTTTTTCTAAAAGTCTTGAAACAAAATTCATTATAATTTCTTAGTAAACTCATCTCAACCCCCAGTATTGGGAATAGTTTTAAAAACAGATAGTCAACAAGAAGGATGAAATATAAGTTTTATCAGAAATGTAAAGATGTTTACAATACAATATTAAGAATTAATCTGAACAATAAGCGCAAATAGCTCCCTATGTACCAGATATTGCCCAAAAAACCCCCAATTTTATAAATATTTCATTCATATATCAGTGGTATTAAATATGATATTGTGTCTATAAATATTTGAGATTCTAAATATTACTTTATAATTTTAAATATTTTGCCAAAATGTGATACTACTGGTGACATTTTAAATATGTGCAAATCTTTAACCACAAAATTTGGCTTCTTTCTAAAAAAAAATGTTTAAATACCAGTTTAAAATTTATATACAAAAATATTATATTGTAGACCATTTAAATTATTTCCAAATGTTTTTACTTCTAGAAACTATGAATGTTATTAACTAAACATGATCATATAAAGCTCCTCAAAATTATGTAGTTTATATTTTTTATAATATATTTGGTTTATAATATATTTAAGTGAATAATTAAGATAAAATAATATAAATATTATTATTACCACGTTTTATGTGTAGAAAAGATTGAATAAATTCAGTCAAAATTGACACCTCTAGTAGAAGGCTTGCAAAAATAATGTAGTTACTTTAAATCAAAAAACAAACTGAAAAGCATAAGGAAAAGAATGAAAATGAATCATGAATAAAATTGGCATATCTAATCAAGAAACAAAGAAATGCACAAACAATGAGAACATAAAAATGCAGAAATTAAGCATAGCTATACTTATGTGAAACATTTACTAGTAAAAGCATGACAGAGTACATATTTGTTTCATGATTTTTTTCTATGATATTTTTGTCTTCTATGTCTTGTATTTGGGCTTTTACTTTGATGATCTGTATTCTTCTGCTAAAATCAGGGTTTTGGTGGTCTTGCCTTTTCAGCTCCCTTAGGTAATTTATAAGGTTATTAACGTGTGATCCTTCCAGTTTCTTGGTGTGTGTTTATAAAGAAATGAATTCCCCTGTCAGTACTGATTTTGTGGCATCCCAGAGGTTTTGGTAAGATGTGTCTTTATTTTCATTTGTTTCCGGAAACATTTTAATTTCGGTTTTGATTTTCTTGTTGACCCAGGAGTTGTTCAGCATCATGTTGTTTGGTGTCCATGTTTTTGTGGGTTTTGGGGTAGCTTTGTTGATGTTGATATTTATTTTTATGCCACTGTGGTCTGAGATGGATGGTGCTTGGCTGTATTTTGATCATATAAAATTTGTTTATGCTTGATTTGTGATCTTGGAGTATGTTCCATGTGGTTATGAGTAGAATGTATATTCCATGGTTGTAAGGAGGAGTATTCTGTAGGATCTGCAAGGAACTCAAACGTGCCAAACAAAACACAACAAAACAAAACAAAAAAACCTATTAAAAAGTGGGCATAGCCGGGCTCGGTGGCTCATCCTGTGATCCCGCGCCTTTGGGAGGCTGAGGTGAATGGATTGCCTGAGCCCGCGGGTTCGAGATCTGCCTGGGCAGCGAGGCCTCATCTCTACAATAAATCAAAAAATCAGCCGGGCGTGGTAGCGCGCGCCTGTAGTTCTGGCTACTCGGAAGGCTGAGGCGGAAGGATCGCCAGAGCCCAGCAGGTCGAGGCTGCGGTGACCGGGAGTGGCCACTGCACTCCAGTCTGGGCGACAGAGTGAGACTCCAACTCAAAAAAAAAAAAAAAAAAAGTGGGCAAAAGATATGAATAGACACTTCTCCAAAGAAGACATACAAACAGCCAACAGATACATGAGAAAATGCTCGGCATTACTAACCATCAAAGTAATGCAAATTAAAACCACAGTGAGATACTGCATAACTCCAGTCAGGGTGACCATCATCATTAACTCAAAAAACAACAGATGCTGGAGAAGATGCGGAGAAAAACACTTCTGTACTGGTGGTGGGATGACGAACTAGTACAACCTCTATGGAAAACATTGTGGTGATTCCTAAAAGACCTAAAAAATCGACTTGTCATACATACTACCCAACAATTCCCATTCTGGGACGATACCCGGAGGAACTTTATTCTATGAAAAGGATATCTGCACACACCTGTTTACTGCAGCATTCTTCACAATAGCAAAAACAGGGAACTAACTGTGCTCTCCACTGAATGTTGACTAAATTTAAAATGTGGTACATATACACAATGGAATATTACACAGTCACAGTTAAGGACAAACATATGGACTTTGCAGCAACATGGATGGATTTAAAGTCTATCATATTCAGTGATCTATCACAGAAACAAAGAACTGAGTACCACATGTTCTCACTCATATACTCACTCATAAAAGTATAAGAAAAGAATTGGCAATGATGGTAAACTGGTGGGGGGAACACACTTTATCAGTAAGTGTACCTGATCTCAAATCAGATGAAGGGGGGACTAAAGTGAGGTCTAAACATTGCCTGTAAAATGACCATTTGTATGCATAACCCTGAATTGTAACCCACATCATGAAACAAAAAGGATGAACAAGATTGACAGACTCCAAGCCAGACTGACCTAGAAATATGTGCGGTACAAGTCAGGATTAGGTGTACAAGTGGTCATCATACAGGTAAAGTTTGGACCTCTCTTTGGGTCTCACTTCACCTGGTTTGAAATCAGTAGCCTTATTAATGTTATGTGACATAACTTCCCTCCACTGGCAGTTTCTGACTACTGCCAATCCCTTTCGTATAGTATCATGGTAAATGTTCAGGGTCCACTTTTTAGTGATATGGTACTCAGTTCTTTGTTTCTTTGATGGATCACTGAGTATTATAGATTCTAAATCCATACAAGTTGCTGCAAAGTCCATATGTTTGTCTTTCTTTATGGCTGCATAATATACCATCTTGTATATACACCACTTTTTTTTTTTTTATCCAGTTCAGTTTCAATGGGCCGCATGGTTGGTTCTATGTTTTTGCTATTGTGAATAGTGTTGTAATAAAAATGCATGTGCAGATATCTTTTTGATAGAATGATTTGAGTTCATCAGAGTATATTGCCAGTACTGGGAATGCTGGGTCATATAGTGGGTCAATTTCTAGTTATTTTAGTAACACCACACTGTTTTCCATAGAGTTTGAATACTTTGCATTCCTACCAGCAGTGTAGAAGTGCTCCCTTATCTCAGCGTCCTCACCAACATCTGTGGTTGTTTGTTTAATTTTTGATGGCATTCTTACTGGGGTTGTTTTAGTGTCTCAACGTGGTTTTGATTTGCATTTATCTGATGATTAATGAGGCTGAGCACTTTTTCATGTGTCTTTTGGCTGCCCATGTATCTTCTTTTGAGAAGCATCTATTCGCGTATTTTTCCACTTTTTGATGGGGCTGGTTTTTTTTGTTGTTGTTTTTGTCTTTGTTTTTTCATTTTGGCGTGTTTGAGTTCCTTGTAGATCCTGGATGTTAGGCCTATGTCAGATACACAGTTGGCAATTATTTTCCTTTCTGTGGGCTGTCTCCTCACTTTCTTGATACTTTCTTTTGGTTAGTAAAAGCTTTCATCTTAATGAGCTCCCACTTGGCTATCTTATCTCTTATGGCATGGACATCTGAAGTTTTGATCAGGAATTGGCTGTCTACTCTGATTTCCACAAGGGTGCCGCCTGTATTTTCTAATATTCTTATAGTTTGAGGTTTTATGTTTCAGTCTTTGATCCATTTGGAGTTGATTTTTGTATCTGGTGATAGGTAGGGGTCCTGGTTTCAATCTTCTGCATATGATCGGCCAGTTTTCCTAGCATCACTTACTGAATAGGTTCTGTTCTCCCCAGTGATTGTTGGTGGAGGCTTTGTTGAAGAGGAGTTGGTTAAGAAATTGAGGTTTTGCTTCCCAAATCTCTACCCTGTTCCATTTGTCTATATGACTGTTCTTGTACCAATACCAGGCTGTTTTGGTTATTGCAGTCTTATAGAAAGTTTAAAATCTGGAAGTGCGATACCTCCCACTTTGTTTCTTTGGTGGAGGATTGTTTGGGCTATTTGTTTATTTTTCCCTATGAATTTCTGTACTGTCATTTCTAGGTCTGAAAAGAAGGATGCTGGCAATTCAGTGAATATTGTGTTGAATCTGTAGATTGCCTTTGGTAGGATGGACATCTTAACAATATTGATTCTTCCTATCCATGAGCATGGAATATTTTTCCATTTGTTTGTGCCTTCTTGGATTTCTTTGAGCAGGGTTTTGTAGTATCAATTGTAAAGGTCTTTCACTCCTCTGATTAAGAAGATGTGGAGATATTCCATTTATTTATTTATTTATGGCTATTGTGAATGGGATTGTGCTTTTTATTTGGTTCTCTGTCCGTTTGTCAGTGGTGTATAAGAATGCTACTGTCTTTTGCACATTCATTTTGCACCCTGAGACTTTGCCAAAGTCTTTTATCAGTGCAAGGAGATGTTTGACAGATTCTCTTGATTTTTTTGAGGTATAAGATTATATTGTCAGCAAAGAGAGATAAGTTAACTTCCTGTTTTCCTATTTGGATACCCCTGGTCTTCTTCCCTTCTCTAATTGCCCTAGCTAAGAATTTTAACACAATGTTCAATGAAGGGGTGAGAGTGTGCAGCCTTGTCTTATTCCACTTTTCAGGGAAAATGATTCTTGCTTCTGTCCATTTAGCAATATGCTGGCCATGGGTTTATTGTAGATGATGCTTACTATTTTGAATTATGTTCCTTCTATGCCCAGGTGTTTGAGGGTTTTTATTAAGAAGGGATGATGGATTTTATCAAAAGCCTTTTCTGCATCTAATGATATAGTCATATGACTCTTATTTTTATATCTGTTTATGTATTTAATTACATTTAGGGTCTTGCAGATGTTGAAACAGTCCTGCATGCTTACTTGGTCGTGGTGGATAATATTTTAGGTGTGTTGTTGGATCAGATTTGCTAGAATCTTGTTGAGAATGTTTGCATCTATGTTCGTCAGGAATATTGGCCTGTAGTTCTCTCTCTTTTTTTTTTTTTTTTTTTTTTTTGGATCTTTATGCATTTTGTGTATCAGTGTGATGTTAGCTTTGTACACTGATTTGGGGAGAATTCTGTCTTTCTCAATTGCCTGAAATATTTTCAATAGGATTGGTACCAGCTCCTCCTTGTATGTTTTGAAGACTTTCGATGGAAAGCCATCTGGTTCTGGACATTTTTTTTTTGTAGGTAGTTTTCTTATGATGGAGTAAATTTCCTGGGTTGTTATTAGTTTATTTAGTGTCTAATTGTCTTCTTGTTTCAATCTTGGGGGGTTGTATGATGTCAGAAAGTCCTCCATTTCTTTTAGGTTATCAAGATTTTCCATACAGTTGTGCATATCTTTTGTATTTCTTTGGGTCAGTGGTGATTTGATCTTTTGTGTTTCAGATTGTGTTTATTTGTGCTTTCTCTGTCTTTTTCTTAGTTATTGTGGGCAGGGGTCCATCAATCTTGTCTATCTTTTCAAAGAACAAGTTTCTTGCTTTGTTGATTTTTTTTCTGTGATATTTTTGTCTTCCATGTCCTGTATTTGGGCTTTTACTTTGGTGCCCTGGATTCT
Organism: Carlito syrichta; assembly: GCF_000164805.1. Classification (NCBI taxonomy): domain Eukaryota; kingdom Metazoa; phylum Chordata; class Mammalia; order Primates; family Tarsiidae; genus Carlito; species Carlito syrichta. The sequence continues at coordinate 885,777 of NW_007247223.1, read as the reverse complement.
TCTACTAAAGTTATGGTTTTTGTCATCTCATCTTTCTAGCTCCTTAGGTGATTGGTTAGACTGTTAACCTGTGATCTTTCCATTTTCTTTATGTATATTTGTAGAGATATAAATTCATTCTTAGAACTGATTTCATGGTATCTCAGAAGTTTTGGTAAGATGTTTCTTGTTTTCAATTGTTTCTAAGAATTTTTTAATTTCTGCTTTGATTTCTGCATTGACCCAGAAGACATTCAGCATCATTCTGTTTAGTGTTCATTTCTTTGTGCGTTTGGGGGGAATTTTGTTAGTGTTGATATTTATTTTTATTATGCTGTGTTCTGAGAAGGTGCATGGCAGTATGCTGATGTTATGAAATTTGTTTATACATGATTTATGGCTGAGGGTGTGATCGTTCTTGGTGATGAGTAAAATGCATATTCTGTGTTTGTTGTGTGAAGTGTTTTGTAAGTATCTATTAAGTTCATTTGGTCAAGTGCCAAGTTGAGTTTCTGGATCTCTTTGTTGACCATTTTCCTCGATTACCAGTCTAGGGTTGTTTGTGGGATATTGACTTTCCCATCTATAATAGTGTTAGAGTTGATACCTTTTTTAGTTCACTTAGTAGTTGCTGTATGAACACTGGTGTTCCTGTGTTGGATGCATACATGGTTAGGGTGGATATTTCTTGCTGATGGATTGAGCCTTTTATCATTATGCAGTGTCCTTCCATATCTTTTTACATTTTTGATATCTAAAATTTTGCTTCGTCTAATATTAAGATCACTACTTCTGCCATTTTTGTGCTCCATTCACCTGGAAATTCATTTCCCCACCTCTAACTTTGAGTCCTTTTGTGTCCCTCATGGTGAGATGAGTTTCCTGGATGAAGCAAATTATTGGGTCATAGTTTTTTATCTACTTTGCCATTGTGTGTATTTTCTTTTCTTTTTTTTTTTTTTTTGAGTTGGAGTCTCACTCTGTCGCCTGGACTGGAGTGCAGTGGCCACTTCCGGCCACCACATCCTCGACCTGCTGGGCTCCAGGGATCCTTCCGCCTCAGCCTTCCAAGTAGCCGGAATTACAGGTGCACACTACCACGCCCAGCTAATTTTTTGATTTATTGTAGAGATTAGGTCTCGCCTGCCCAGGCGGGTCTCGAACCCGCGGGCTCAGGCAGTCCACTCACCTCAGCCTCCCAAAGGCATGGGATTATAGGCTGAGCCACCGAGCCCGGCTTATACCAAATTTTTTATTTCAAATATGAGGGGTACAATTCAGGGTTAGGTATACAAATGTTCATTATGCAAGAACCCTCGTTAATGAGGTATGACCCCTCCCCTGGTAGTTTCCCACTACTGCCAATACTGCCTCCACCATCTCCTGGCAGTTTTCCAGTACTGCCAATCCCTTTCGCATAGTATTATGATAGGTGTTCAAGGTTCACTTATGAGTTAGAACATGTGATCTTGAAGATACAAATTTCAACCAAGATTTACCTATCCAGTTAAGCTAAGTTTCATCAGTAATGGAGAATTAAAATCCTTTTCAGACATTTAATCCCTAAGAGTTTTCGCTGCCCCCAGACCAGTTTCACAAGAAATACTTAAGAAAGTGTTAAACACAAAAGAAAGAAAGAAAAGAATGATAATGCCTTTCCCAAGAATGTTGGGAAAAGAATGAAAACATATATGAATCAACCCAAAAATCAAAAGAAAGACAACAAACAAATAACAAAAGCAGCAACAACAAACTATAAGAACCTCATGACATGGATAAACTCTCACATCTCAATAATTAGCCTGTATGAGAATGGATTAAGTGCACCATCAAAATGACATAGAGTGGCAAACTGGATAAATATCATGATGCAACAATGTATTGTCTCCAAGAGACTCATCTCACTAGAAAGGACACTCCCAGACTCAAAGTAAGAGGATGGAAAGCAAAATTTCAGGTGAATGGAACACAAAAGAAAGCAGGTGTCATAATATTAATATCAGACAAGAATACCCTTTAATCTATAAAAAAATTTTAAAAGATATGGAAGGTAACCACATAATGATCAAAGGTTCAATCCATCAACAAGAACTATTCATCCTAACTATATATTCATATACATCCAACATGAGAACACCAACCTTCATAAAGCCGCTTCTAGGTAAACTAAAAAAAGATAGAGTCTAACACTATCATAGCTGGGGACTTAAATATCCCACTCACAACCCTAGATAGATCATCAAGACAACAAATCAACAAGGAAGTCTGGAACCTCAATGTGATGCTTGACCAAATGGACTTAATTGATACCTACAGAACACTCTACCCAACAACCATGGGATATACATTCTACTCATCACTACATGGAACATAATCTAAGACTGACCACATCCTCAGTCATAAATCAAGCATTAACAAGTTCCATAGGTTTTTTTCCCTTTGTTTGTTGGTTTGTTTTAACTTTTGAGCTGATGTATGTGTGTGTTTTCCAGTTTCCAGTTGCACTGTATTCTTTGTTGATTCTGTGTTCTCCTGTTCTCATAAGAAGTGTGTGGTCATTCTTTTTTTTTTTTTTTTCTTTTTTTTTTTCTTTTTTCCTTCTTTCTTCTGTGCTTAATACCTTCTAAGTGTTTCCTGTAGAGTTGGTCTGGAAGCTGCAAAGTCTTTTAGGGATTGGAAGTCTGGGAAGAACTTTAATTCTCCATCACTAATGAAGCTGAACTTGGGTAGGTAGGTCGTTCTTGGTTGAAATTCTTTATCTTTGAGGACAATGAATATGGTATTCTTGTCCCTTCTAGGTTGTAGTATTTCTGCCAATAGTTCTGCTGCTATTCTGATTGACCTTTCCTGGTAGGTAGTCTGAACTTTCTCTCTTACTGCCTTTAGCATTTTTTCTTTTGTACCTACCTTGTGTAGGCAAATTACGATGTGTCTGGGGTGGTCTTTTCAACTGTTGTCTTTTGGGAGTTCTCTGTATCTCTTGTGTTTGGATAGTCACATCTTTGGTGAGATGGGAATGGTTTTCTTGGATAATTTCCTGAAGTACTTGCTCCAAGGTGTTATCCCTTTCCCTTTTTTCTTCTGAGATACCAATCAGTCATAGGTTCAGTCTCTTGATATAATCACACATCTCTTGGAGGCTTTCTTCTTTCTTTCTGAGTTTTCTTTCTATGTTTTTTACAGATCAGATTAATTCCATGTTTTCAAATTCTGAGGTTCTTACTTCTGCTTGATTAATTCTGCTTTCCATGCTTGTCATCTTGCTATTTATTACCTGGGTAAAGATTTTTATGGCCAAAATTTCTGTTACCAGTTCCTTCAGTGTTGAATCCTGTCTTTCTTGTGTCTTATTCACTCTTTCCATCCATTCCCTAATTAATCCCTGTTGTATTCTGGGGTCAGTCATTGGTGACTTCCACTGTTTGGGCTCTGAGGTCTGATATTTTGGGGCGTTTTCTTTTTGTTACACTGGGAATTACCTGTGTTCTTCTACTAATTTTTCCTCATTTGTGACAGATCTCTTTTTTTCTCTTTAGTTCCATTATTCGGTGGCTGTATGAGAGGTTTCCACTTCTGATGTTTGCTCATCTGCCATCTGTCTCTTCTTCTCTGATTGAGGCTCTGAATTTGTTCTATTTTGAAACAGGGCTGTGGGTGGGAAAATTTGCTGTCTCTTATAGTTTCGAGAGTCAAATAAGGTGGAGATGTGAACCTAGGATTCAGAAATTACTTGCAAATCACAATGTTCACTGTTTGTGGTGTGGTTTCCCCAAGACTCAGTCCCCATCATCACTCTATATCATGATGCAATGGATATGTGTATGTACCCCCCTGAGTCCAAGATACAGTAAATGCAATGAGAAGAACAGAGAAAATTAGAATGAAGTAAGATGGATAAGAATTTAAAAGATAAATTTTTTTAAAAAAAAACACAGAAAAACAAAAGGAGAGGCAAAGCAAAAAACAATTACACACACACACACCCCAAAAGAAACTGAGAAAAACAAACCAAAACACAAGAAAACCAAGTACACACACACACGTCCAACACAAAACAAAAGAAGAAAAAAACAAAGAAAGAAAAAAGGAGGAGAAAATGCAAACCTAACCCTCACACATGCATTCCCATACCCATCGAACTAATAAAAAAAGAACAAAAAGCAAATAAAATTGTAAGTTGAACACTAAATCATTCATGTACACATATAAATAGAAAACAAGTGAAAGAAGAAATGAAGAAAAAAGGGAATGCAAATCAAATCCTCACATACACATTCACAGGAAAAGAAAAAAAGAAAAAAACTTAAAACAAATTTTTTTCTTGCAATAAGCACCCTCTTGTGGCAGATTCTGTAAATGTTTCTCTCAGCTGCTCACATGTAAGCCCTTCTGCTGTCTCTTGTGGAGCTGTGGCCACATTCACAATCTTCCCAGTGTGCATCCCAGGGAAGCTGGAGGGGGTAGTGGGGATGGGTGGGGCTTCCATCCTCCCCTCCTACTCTCATATGGTCAGAGAAATGCTCTCCCAGGGGGAGGGGCAGGGTTGTTTTCTCCCCAGGTACTAGTGCCCCAGTCAGGCTTCTCCGGGAGTAGAGTTCTCCTATTATGATTGACGTCTAGACTCCACCAGGGTTCATCCCTCTCAGTCATGACCCAGCTGTGTGAGTCTGGTGTTCAGAGGATTGTTGGGGCTGAGGAGGTTGGACCAGCCCAGGACTCACCACTGATCTCTTCAGGGATCTTGTTCATCTTTTTCTGGTGGCATTCTTTGTCCCACAGTTCCATCCAGGTAGGGGTGTGGATTCTAAGACTCAGCACTCATCCTGTCTCTCTGAAGTTTGTGCTATCTGGATATTCCCTCTGGCTGATTATCAAACCTTGAGTAATTATTCCACCAGTCACTGAGAATGGATCTGTCGCTTTGTGGTGAGCAAGCCAGAGCACTTCCTCCTGGCAGGATTCCTGTTTGTTCTTCTCCAGTGTGGCTCTGCCTCTAGCTCCCTTGTTGTGCACCCACCACAGCCCTTGCTGTCGGTGTCCAGCTAGGTATTGTGCTGGTGAGGCAGAGCCTGGAGCCAGCAATCACTCCTGTCAGCTTCTACCTGGGAAGGGCTTTGCTGATTTTAAAAAATTGCACTTGGGTTCTGTGCCCTGGGAAGCACTAGAGAATAGGCAGAGCTGCTGTGGCACCAGCTACTTAGTCAGGAGAGCCCTGGCCACTTGCTCACTCACACAGAGACTTGCATAGTCTGATTGGCTCTACTGCCATCTCCCTCTACTATCTGAAATTTAATATTTTTAATAAGGAAAAAATAAAATCATTAGATAGCATCCACCAGGCAAAATCTCTGCAATTTACAAAAATGTGTATCTAGATATTTTGACTCTATGTAGTTTAAGGAAAAAAATAATATTGCCTTCGTAACAAAAGAATACAGCATTTGCAAGTTTTGGGTCTCCTGAGTTGCCTCACATTTTTGCTGTTCTTTTCTTAGACTTAATGTTGATTTTAAGAAAACAGATGTAAGAAAATGAAATTAGCTGAAGTAAGTTTGATAGCAAAAAAAAAATTATATTCAGAATAATACTTCAGAAATAATAATTCCTTTAGGAAGGAAAAAGAAAGAAAGAATGAAGGAGGGAAGGAAGAGACAAGGGAGGAAATGAGGGCAGGAAGGAGAAAGAAGAAAGGGAGAGATAGGGAAAAAAGTGTTTTCTGTTGTGCCAAAAATTATTCTTTTGCATTATTTATATTAAAGTAATTGCATGAGAAGCAGTAATATATGTGAATGGATAGAAAATCACATTTTAAAATGCTTTTCTATTTTTTCTGAAACTATTTAAAAAGAATAAAATATTTTTACCTAATACTGCAACTATAATTTTATGCCTACAATAAATAAACAACTAGCAAAACAATGGCTGCTAGAGCTATACCAAAGAATCATAGTACAGATAAAATTTGTTAGCCAAGTGACATTTGAAGAGAGAGATTACAAAATCCTGACAAGTCTTTGAAGAATGAAGATATCAAAATAATCAGAAAAGTAAACTATTTGGTAAAGTCTTACTAAACTAATCAATGTAAACAGTGGAACTTAAAATATCTGCTTTTATGCTCTTAACTAAATATCTTACATTTTTAAATAAAATTATTATAGAATACTGAAGTGGCTGAATCAAAGCATTCCATTTTCTATATTTTGTATTCCAAAATAATAAGCTTTTATTCTGTCATACTGATAATGTTAGCAGCAACTAATACAGTCTTTGATATATAATGAAATGTGCACACAAAATGTCTAATGAAAATGTGCAAAGAAACATTATGCCTGAGAATATAAACTAATGGACTCTCCAGAGATTATAACTGAAAGCATCATGGCAGAGAACGAACTATATTTTCATAATCTTTGATCATTCTTTTTAGTATAGTTTGTTATCTATTCACATAGCAATTACTTTTTTCCCTTGGAAGTGACACATTAAGCAAAATCTTAAAGACTAATTATATTTAATGTGTGTGATGTCATCTTGAAATTTTGTTCATTTTAAACAGGGTTTCACAAATAATCATCAAAAAGCTAATCCAGGCCGGGTTCGGTGGCTCAGCCTGTAATCCCAGCACTTTGGGAGGTCGAGGCAAGTGAATTGCCTGAGCCTACAAGTCTAGACCCACCTGGGCAACGTGGTGAGACCTCGTCTCCACAATAAATAAAAAATTAGCCAGACATGGTAGCGTGCGCCTATAGTTATGGCTACTTGGAAGGCTGAGGCGAAAGAATCACCAGAGCCCAGCGGGTTGAGGCTGTGGTGACCGTGAGCATGCCACTGCACTCCAGTCTGGGCAACAGAGTGAGACCCCAATTCAAAACAACAAAAAAAGCTAATCCAAAAAGTTGCTCTGGAAAATGCATAGGTAGAATCTGCTTTGTTATTAGTGTTGATTGTTTTTGGTGTTGCTGAAGAAAATATTTGGAATGAGAGCAGGATTGTAGCTAATAAAAATTGTAGACCCAAATGATCAATGGCTAAGAGTTAAAATTCTTAGACATCAGGAACCAAACAAAGCGTGAGGAAGTCCTAAATTTTTAAAAATATTATGCTTATTGTTTATATTTAAAGTATTCAACATGATGTTTATATATATATATATATATAGTACTTATTTTCCTCAAGTTAGTTTAGCATAGCCATCATCACCTCCACAGTTGCCTTTGTGTGTGAGTGTGTGTGTGTGTGTGTGTGTGTGTGTGTGTGTGTGTGTATTAAAAACACATAAATCTACTCTTCCGTCTAACTTTCAACATGCAATACAACATTTTCAAGTATAATACTCATGAACACATTAGATTTCTAGATTCACTCAACCTATATAGTTGTCAGTCTGTACCCCGTGGCCTACTCTACATGTCTTCCCCCTCCGTGTCCCTGGTAACCAGCATTCTACTTTCTGTTTCTATGGATTCAACTTTTTTTTTAGATTTCACACTTTCTGTTTCTAAGAATTCAATCTTTTTTTAAGATTTCACATGCAAGTGAGATTATGCAGTATTTTTATTTCTGTATCTGACTTATTTTACTTAGCATGCATAATGTACTCATTTTCTTCCATATTGTCACAAAGAACTTATTCTATTATTTATTAAGGCTAAGTCATATTTTATTTTTTATATTTACCACAGTTTTTTATCCATTCATTCACCAATGAGTGCCTAGTTTGTTTCTATGCCTCACATTGTTTACAGATAGCACGACTGTGAATAATATTGCAGTTAATACTGTTTCTCAAAATGTCTGTACCAATTTTCATTCCCGTCAATAGTATGCTAAGATTCCCTTTTCTCCCGTCCTTGTCAACACTTGATGTTTCTTGTCTTTTTGACAATAATTACTCTAACAGATGTGAAGTAATATCTCTTTGTACGTTTGATTTGCATTTACCTGACGATGGCTAATGTTAAGCATCTTTTCATAGGCCTGTTGTTCGTTTTTCTGTCTTACTGAAAGCAAAACAAATTCAGATTCTGAAAGCAAAACAAAGGACTATTCATGTCCTTTTCTTATTTTGCAATTAATTGTTAATTTTTTGTTATTGAGTTGTAAACATTCTTTCTATCTTTTGGATATGAACCCCATATGACATATATGGTCTCACCACTTCTATTCAACATACTACTAGAAGTACTAGCAAGAGCAATGAGACAAGAAAAGAAAATGGCATTAAAACGGAAAAGGAATGCCGGGCTTGGTGGCTCAGCCTGTAATCCCGCGCCTTTGGGAGGCTGAGGTGAGTGGATTGCCTGAGCTCGTTGGTTTGAGACCCGCCTGGGCAAATTGGCGAGGCCTCATCTCTACAATAAATCAAAAATTAGCCGACTGTGGTAGCGTGCGCCTGTAGTTCCAGCTACTTGGAACTGAGGCGGAAGGATAGCCAGAGCACAGCAGATCGAGGCTGCGGTGGTCGGGAGCGGCCACTGCACTCCAGTCTGGGTGACAGAGTGAGACTCCAACTCAAAAAAAAAATGGAAAAAGAATATGTCAAATTTATTCCTGTTTGGAGAGGATATGATCCTATATGTAGAAAATATTAAATACTGCAAAAATATTTTTAATTAATAAATTAATGCAATAAAGTCACAGATTACATAATCAATATCTAAAAATCAGTTATACTTATTTATCATAAAGATTTATGAAAAAGAAATCAAGAAAACAACTCAATTTATGATAATGTCAAAAAGAAGAAATAACATGGAATAAATTTGACCAAGAAAGTAAAGAATCTGTACAATGAAGCTATGAGACAACAATAAAAGAAACTGAAAAATACACAGGCAGAAAGATACTGCATGTTTTTGGGCTGAAATAATTAATATCATTAAAATTGCCATAGTATTCAAAGTGATCTACAAATTCACCAAAACACCTATCAATATTCCAATGGTATTTTTCACAAAAATAAATTAAACCAACTCTAAAATTTTTATGGAACTACCAAACACCCTTAATAGCCAAAACAATCTTGAGAAGGAAATATAAAATTGGTTGCATCACATTTTCAAATTTAAAATTATATTACAAGCTATTGTAATAAAACAGTGTGGTACTGCCATAGAAATATACACATAGCACTGTGGAGCATAATAGATAGCCCAGAAATAAACTCAAACATACATGGTAGACTGATTTCAACAAGGTCACCAAAAATACACAATGGGAAAAGTATGGTCTCTTCAATAAATAATCTTGGGTTAATTAGATATTTAAATATAATTTTTAAAAACTGGATATTTTCTTACACCATAATAGGTAAATTCTAAATGAGTTAAGACCTAAACCTAAAATGTGAAACCCTAAAACTCTTGGAGAATGACATAAGAATACAGTCCCTTGATATTGGCCTTGACAATATTTTTTTTGCATATTACACCCAAATATCAGGCAACAAAAGTAAAAATAAACAGAACTGCATTAAACTAAAATAAATTTTAAAAATCAACACAGCATGAGCAAGAACCAACAAAATATAAGATAGCCTACACATTGGAAATACATATTTGCACAATATGTCTCAGAAGTTGAAATGCTAATAGTGTGTGTCTATTGCTTCATTATTTTAAATATCGTGCAATCCTATAGTCTTGTTAAAACATTGCCATTTAATGACTGAAATATTTGACAGCAATAGTGATATACAACACATAGCATGGCTAAACCCAAACTTGTAGTCACATATGTTTGACATATTTGGGAACATGATGGATGGCGTATGTTATTACATTTAATCATTGAATGATGAAGAGAAAGATAAATTATTTCTAAATTGCAATGTAAAAAATTGAATTTAGAGGCATGTTAAGGTAACAGAACACACGCAAGTTAGTAGCAGAAAGAAATAGTGTTGAGATTCTGAAAATCTTTGGGGGAACATAATACAAAATTGTGTTTCCTAAGTCACTGAATGGGAGAAGAGGAAAATTTTTAAAAAATGCTTTTCATGTTTTCCTAATGCTTACTATTATGCTAAAGATATGGTGTAAAGAAACACATTGATCCATGCCTATCCACATAAGCATATGTGCAATTAGCAGAGCATAATACTAAAAAAAAATGTATACGCCAATTAAAACGCATTGTTTATCAGTGATATATTCAACTGAATTCCAAAGACAATATTAACTACTTGCAAAACACTAAGAAAAGTGCTAGGTAGACTACTAAGATTAGCAAGTCTCAGAGCACAAGAATCAAAAAACTCATATACTTAGTAAAAAATAAAACAAATGCATGCAAAATAGATAATTTTATTAATGCATTTTGCAATATACTAAGAAAGAGGCCCTTTTTTTTAAAAGAGCCCCAACTCTGTTTAAAAGGTCAGTAGGTCAGGAGATAGTAGAAGGTCTATATCCTTTCTCTCCTCCAGTCCCAAGCAAATGGTGACTCTCTAATTATGTGTCTCATCCATGCCACCTTTACTCATTATTAACAGTTCTTTACCCAGGATCTCAACCATGTCTGATGGAAAATTATTGCTCCAGCAAAAGTCAGCAGGCCAAGTGGGAAAAAGACATTCCATCCCATTCCAAGGAAAAAGGACAGGCTATTTATGAATTCAAGCCTAGCCAACTTTAACTCTACCTCGAGATGGGAAGATCTGGAAAGCCATGCACTTTCCATTGCAGGACCTAACTGCTGCTGCTGTTGTTTCTGTTGCAATTGTTTTAAATCTAGAATTGAGATTAGTTCTTAATACCAATTTGTCATGAGGCTTAAAGAAGAAAGGTTATTTTCATCATACCAGTACACGTAGTGTCAAGATTTTTCTGAGAAATACCTGTTTTTAGAAAATAGTGACAGTTTGTTTAAAGTCAGATTCTGGTGAGTTTGAAGCAGCTGAGAGACCATAGGCTTCAGAGCAAACACAGAGAGTTTGAAACCACAACTTTCAAGTTAGCAATGTACCTGTGTGTAACTTAATCTCCTTGAGTCTGATTTTTGTTATTTACAAAATGAGTATTTAGCCGAGTGCAGTGACTCACGCCTTAATCCCAGCACTTTGGGAGGCCAAGGCAAGGGGATTGCCTGAGCCCAGGATTTGAGACCAGCCTAGGCAACTTGGTGAGATATCGTCTACAATGAATCGAAAAATTAGTCGGTCTTGGTGGTGTGTGCCTGTAGTTCCGGCTACTTGGAAGGCTGAGGAGGAAAGATCACCTGAGCCCAGCAGGTCAAGGCTGTGTTGACCGTGAGCATGCCACTGCACTCCAGCCTCGGTGACAGAGGGAGACTCCGACTCAAAAAAAAAAGAAAAGAGTATACTAACTTTCTCACAGGTTGCTAGAAATACCAAATTAAATTGTTGTGCTGTATGTAGCACAGAATAAGTGCAAATAGGTGTAATATTGTGTGTAATAACCTAATATTTAAAAGAAAATGACACTTTTTTTTTTGAGTTGGAGTCTCACTCTGTCACCCAGGCTAGAATGCATTGGCACGCTCCTGGCCACCGCAGTCTCGACCTGCTGGACTTAGGTGATCCTTCTGCTTCAAACTTCCAAGTAGTTGGAACTACAGATGCATGCCACCATGCCCAGCTAGTTTTTGTGATTTACTGTAGAGACGAGATCTCACCAAGTTGCCAAGGCTGGTCTTGAATCCCTGGCTCAGGCAATCCTCTTGCCTCTCCTCCCAAAGTGCTGGAATTACAGGCTGAGCCACCAGGCCCAGCCATGTTTCCTTAATTTAAGAGATATTGTGATTTTTGGTCACACAACTATCTTTTGAAACCTCCAATTAAATTATATATTATCACTCATCTTCTGTATTATGCAGGCAAAATTTCCTCAAGAAAGCAGGTCCCACCATATATTCTCACAAATTCACACTATTTACAAAGTATTCATTGGCTTCCCAAATACTTAGCTCATTCTCCAAGGCCCTTTGTGATCCTACCATTGTCTCCCTACTCCTTGGTAAGAGTCAGTCAGTCAAGCCTTTTTATCTCGAAGGGTAAGTAAAAGGAACCTGAAATGAACTTAGGAGACAGGAAAGAGCCAGATCACCATTTTGGAACCAATAACCTTGGTCAGGTAAACTTCTGCTCACCGGTGTTGGCTCACTCACGCTTCTGCTTGGACCCGGTTCAAGAGTTACTTCTTCAGCAAGGTCTCCCTCTAGTCCCAGCTGTGGTCAGATGATTTTATTAAATCCTTCACCCCTTCGTGGTTATTTTTCCAACTTTAAGTCCTACATTCACTTGTAGGATTCTTTATTTACTTATCTGCTTATTCCACAGTGGACCACAGGACGAGCTCTATGAAAGGAGAAAGTTAATGTGCTTTCGCTCACCAATAAATACATTTAATGTTATAAGACACAAGATAGGTGCCAAGAACCCATTTAGTGAGTGATTAAAGTGCAGATAATTTTGCTTCCTCTCATTTACAGCATCATTATTTTATATTTTTTATGTGCCTAAAGACTTTCTGAATCTGTAGGCTAGATTAACTGATCAAGCAATACCATTCTGTGATTTAGCAAGCAAATGCTATTCTTAAGCATTAATATCTGCCTGATTATTGTATTTTTTTAATCAAAGGAAATTAGGGTTGTGATTGCTTTATACCCAGCCTTCCTTAAGTATAAAGAATAGAATTGCATATATTTTAATAACTTAAGTAGCTTCAAATATGCATAAGAGCAAAAACCATCTTAAAACAGAGATTACATGCGGCATCCTTATTCATAATGACCTTTAAGTTCCCTTCCAGTCCTGAGATTTTGTGAATCTACATGCCAGTTTACATCCATGAAGCACTCTTTTAAATTCCTTGACTGTCTTTTGATGTTAATTTGTCCTGAAGGTAGAACACCATCCCCTTTCAGAACTTGAATCAGCAGCTACTGGAAATCGTTAGGCTGGTGTCAAGATCTATTATCCTGACCAGAAATCAGCAGAGTTGATTTAAACAATGTGAAATATTAAGATTAAGCTTGTTCTTCTTCTTAGTTTATCTAAATATCTTATAGAATAATGACTTCACCTGTTGATGCTTTAAAAAATATGCATTTTCACCACACTTCCTTGGGGTTATCTTAGTGTCCTACCAACTATTTGAAGTTGATATAACTTCTGTGTGTAGACGACTATAGATGCAGAATTTTCTGTAAGGTACAGAAACATGAAGAGATATTCATGAGCAGATTTCAACTTTTTTAATGGCAGTCTCTTTATTGATAGTCTATTTTGTGAGACATTTTTGGCATACTTTGCTTTAATTCTTTAGATGTGTTTTCCCTTAGTTCTGCAAACATGTTTGTAATAGCTATTTTGTACTATTTTTCTGTTAAGTTTAACATCTGGTTCCTCAGAATTCTTTTGGCTGTTTTTTAATGTGACACACTTTTATCTTTGTATAGTTTCTTTTTTAATTGAAAATGCAGCATTTTAATTGGTGTATTGTAACAATTCTGATCATAGATGTCTCCACCCTCTCACCAGCTGCCATTGCAGCAGATTGTTGTTTCTATATTGTTCTTGATGCTATTGTTTATATCTTCTTGATGTTTACTTGGCAATTTTGCTGGATTAATTCTAAAGAGTATGCAGTATTTACAGCATGAAGCCACTGAGTTCACTGCTAGCTATTGCTTTTTATTCTTATTTTTCATGTGTGCCCTTGTAATAGTCTCCAGATGAAGACATTTAAGTCATTCAATGGAATGTTAGATTCTTTTCCACACTTTACTCTGGATAGCTACATGGGAAGGCACACCTTCAAGCTTCAAGTAGGTCATGAGATAGTTTTAGCATTCACTTCCTGCATGCACAAGGTCTTTATGTCAGCAAGAAGTGAGCAATGGATGCCTTCATCATTTTCAGGTGTTCCCTGGTAATGCAGATCGCTTTGAGCACTTACAAAGACATTTTTCAGTCCCCAGGAATATGTCAAAACTTTTCAAAGATCACTATGGCTGTCTAGTTCACCAGGATTTCGTTTTACATTTCTGCCAGGCTCTTGTTTGTCCCAAATGAAATCAGCAGCCTAAGGCAGCTGTGATGTTGCCAACACACGGTGATAGTTTATAGCAATACCCTGGAGGTAGGTTTGTATTTGTTTGTTTATTGTTTTTTGTTTGTCTGAGCTGCTACTGAGTCAAAGTAAATAATCCCAAAACCCCGCAAATAGAAATTTTCCTGAGACTCGCAAATCTGGACTAAGTATTGACTGTTTTTGGTCATGGAGCTTTTAACAGAGATTCAAAATAAGTCATTTCTCTCTGTTCTTTGCAACACTGTGAGCTACTTCTAGCTATCACACCACTGACCTGGGAAAATGCCATGGATGCTGCTTTTTTTATGCCATTTCCATGGTTTCTCTTGGTAGATGATTTCCAGTTCTTCCTGTAGCTTTAATTAATGAAGTTTTGAAATGGTTGACTTTAATTCTTTTGCCAGCATGTTTGTGACTTTTGTGTGAGAGAAGTGATCAACACTTTAACATTTTTTAATTTAATCTTATAATCTCTTTACTTTTAACTTATTTGATCCTTCTATATCCTATTCTTTGTAGGCAGCATATACTTGAGTCTCTTTCAATCTAATTGGAAGATCTCATTCTTATATTCAGGGTGTTTAGGCTATTTATACTTAATATGAATACTGATGTGGTTACGTTTAATTCTAGCTTCTTACTATTTTGTATTTTTTTGGATCCCTTGGTTGCTTTGTTCCTTTTCTCTTATTTTCCTTCAATCATTAGCAAAAATAAATACTTTCTATGATTCCATTTCTATACTCTACTGGCTTATTGTCTACATTAATTATTATATTATCTTTAATTCATTATTTTATCTATTATCTTACCATTTACATTAAACAGCTATAATCATCATCTACCTTAAAGGTGTTATTATACCACTTTCTATATAGCATAAGCACCTTACAGTAGTATATTTCTTTATTCAAACCCCATTATGACATTGTTATTTATACATGTTATAAATTCTACAATACCTTGATCTTATTTTTGTTTAACTGCCCAGTAGTTTTTAAAGATATTTAAATAAGTAGAAAATATGAGATACTTAGTCATATAATTGTCATTCCTAGTGCTCATTGTTGTATAGGTCTATTTAATATCACTGTTTTTTTCACTTGAAAAATGTTCTGTAACATTTCTTTTAAGATGGTTCTGTTGACAATACTTTCAGTTTTGAATGCTGTACAAAATTAGACTTTATCTTAGAAAGTTTTTCTCTGAGTAGAGAATTCTAGGATGACAACATTTTGAGTGATATCAAATGCTATTGTGTTTATAATTTTAGTTTTTATTCATAAAAATGCAGATCAGTTTTGTGCGTTAATCTTGCATCCTTGCTGAACTCATTTATGATTCTAGTTTTTTGTACAGTTATTGACTTTCTACATAGACTATCATATCACTTGTAAACAGTTTCTATTTCAATTTTTGATTTCTAATCATAATGTATTTTATTTTATTTTCCTTTCATATTTCACCAACTAGAATTTTTGTACTGTTCTGTGTTGAATAAAAATGGTGACAAAAGAAATTGTGGAATGTACAAACAAATGAAAGAACACCCCATGCTCATGGATTGAAAGAATCAATATCGTTAAAATGAGCATACTGCTTTCTTATCACCAGTTATATAAATGGTGCTGGGAAAACTGGCAGAAGACTGAAGCAGGACCTCTACCTATCACCATACACAAAAATTAACTCTAAATGGATCAAAGACCTAGATGTAAAACCTCAAACTATAAGAATCTTAGAAAGTGCAGGAGACACCCTATGGAAATTGGAAGTGGCAACCAATTCCTATTCAGAACCCTGAAGGCCAATACCTTAAGAAATAAGATAGATAAGTGGGACCTCATCAAATTAATGAGTTTCTGCAAAGCAAAAGAAACCATCAAGAGAGCAAAGAGACAACCCACAGAATGAGAAAAAATACTTGGCAACTATATATCTGAGAAAGTTCTAACATCTAGGATCTGCAAGGAACTCAAATGCACTGAAGGGAAAAAATCAAACACCCCTTTAAAAAGTGGGCAAAAGACATGAATAGACACTTCTCAAAAGAAGATACACGGGCAGCCAACAGACACATGAAAAAGTGCTCAGCCTCACTCATCATCAGAGAAATGCAAATCAAAACCACACTGAGAAACTACCTAACCTTAGTAAGAATGGCCATCATTAATAAAACAAACAACAGATGTTGGCGTGGATGCAATGAAAAAGGAACACTTCTACACTGCTGGTGGCAATGCCAACTAGTGCAACCTCTTTGGAAGACAGTGTGGGGATTTCTGAAAGAACTAGAAATTGACCTTCCATATGACCCAGCAATTCCCCTATTGGGAGTATACCTGGAGGAACTCAAATCATTCCACAAAAAAAGATACCTATACACAATGGAATATTATTCAGTCACAAAGAAAGGACTTCACAGCAAATTGGATGGATTTGGAGTCCATCATACTGAGGGATCTATCACAAAAACAAAGAACAGAGTTCCATATGTTCTCACTCATAAGTGAACCTTGAACAATTATAGTACTATAAGAAAGGGATTGGTAGTAGTGGGAAACTGCCAGGGGAGGGAGGGGCATTCCTCATCAATAAGGGTACCTGCATAATCAACGTTTGTATACCTAATCCTGAATTGTACCCCACATCTTTATAATAAAAAAAGAGAAAGAAATAATAGACAATGGGGGCACTAAAATGGGGGGAATTGGGGAAAGAAGGTAGGTTTCAGACGTCACCTATGGGGTACAATGTTCACCACCTGAGGAATGGGTCACCTGAAGCCCAATCCCTACCATTATGTAAAATGTCTATGTAACACTTGTACCCCCTGAATCTAAAATAAAAATAAATTTAACAAAGGTTGAAAGTCGACTTCCTCACATTGATTGTGATCTTAGTTGGGGGATGTCCAGTCATTTGCCATTGTTATTTACATTGAGTTATTTTACGGATTTTCTCTATAGAGTTGAATAACCTCTCCTCTAATTCTAGGCTGATGGGAGTTTTTGCCATGAATGGATACTGAGTCTTTCAAATATCTGCTCTGTATCAGTTGATACAAATATGATTTTTCCTCTTTAGCCTTTTAATATGGTGGAGTATTTTATTTTTCCATATTTAACCAAAAAACAAGAATATTTAAGACGTGGTGTATTGACAAATCACCTTTTATAGCACTGTGTCTTATTTCATTTATTCAATAAAAATGTATTGATTTGTGTTTCTATTATGTTGTAAATACACAGGCGTTAATTAAGACATGACCTCTGTTTTCAGTGATACAGTTATACTAATGCATGGAAGTGCTAGAAGATAAATACACGTGGGAACGTGTCATCAGAGAGTATCTTAAATTTAGTTTCAATGATATCTTTTTCTTTTTGATCAGAATTATCGGTGACCTTGTTAAAAATTGCAGATTCATGAGTGCCATTGGGCCTGCAAAGCATCATCTCTGAAAGTTAGGAATTGCAAGTTTAGTAAAAACCACTAAAGTATAGAATACCGAGGCACACCTAATGTTATTTTATGGTACTGGGAGAATCTGGGAAAGGGTGAGAATAAAAAGAGAAGAATAAACAAGAGGGGGTGGATGCATTCTTGGAGGTAAGGAAGCTTTTTTTTTTTTTTTTGGCAAAGCATACTGGTGGGAAAGTGCAGGGCAAATTCTGAAATCCCCATTAAACCACTAGGGCAGATGTTGGGAGCTCATTTTTCAAGCGAGAACGCTCAGAAACAATGTGATGAACATCTCTGACAAGCTTGCATGGCCACTAATGGGAGTGCATGACCTAAAACTACTTCTCACGAACAAACCAATGCCACAAGCTTCCCAACATTTTTAAGGACTGGCAGCATTCGGATTGCAGTATCACTGTCAAAAGCACTTGCACTTCCCCAAATGGTGGACATCAAATGGAGTGGAATGATCCTTGGGGCACCCAACGTCTGGCAGCTAACCAGGGCTATTGGACCACCTGACGCTTCCTTTCTGTGCCCTCAGTTTGACCTGAAGCCCAATGGGGAGACACTCACGTTAAGACTTATTTTACACCAAAACAGTTCCGGAAAGTGTGTATTTCGTGGCTCCATGTGTGTCTGTGAGGCTGAGAAACGTGATAAAAGTGTGCCAATGTCAAATGCACACATAGTTTAAGGAGTAGCCCGTCTCATCAAGAGTAAGATGGCATCTTGGCATCTCCCCAAAGTCTTTCTCTCCAAAGTCTCATATCCTCGTTTCTTTCCAGGGCGCCT
>NW_007247223.1:865557-866872 GCF_000164805.1 Carlito syrichta | reverse complement strand
AATGTCCGGGAGGGGTTTATTACTTGACATTCACCTACTGCTAGCAGCAGTTGCGGAAGCAGTCGGTTATTTTATGAGACAAACAAAAATTAAGCTTAACAAAATTCTAAGTACAAACACTGCAAACAAACACAGTGCACGTGGGGTAGGAATTCCTATAGTGATAGTTCTCTTCGAGTGTTTTGTTTTGTGTTTTTAATCTCTTGGGCCTCTCGGAACGATAGACGCACTCCACATAAACCACCCCCGGCTAGTTTGTGTGATTTCTTGGCGAGCCTGAGTCTCCCCAAGCTGCCCGGGCTGGTCCCGGACCCCCGGGAGCTCAGAGAGTCCTCCCGCCTCGGCCTCCCAAAGGGCTGGGACCACAGGCTGAGCCCGCCCCCGGCCTGCCAAGGCGTCTTCCCTGGGGCCCTGCCCTGACAAGCCTGGGGCCCACTCGGGGGCTGAGGCAGGCGTGGGCGCGCGTGTCCTCTGCGCCCCGCGGGGCTGGACGTCCCAGCGCCCGCGCGGCCTGGCCTGCGTCCGGGGTGAGCCGGGAGGCCCGCACGGGAGGCTCGGAGGAGGAGCAGGCGCCACAGGCCACGGGGAGGGACTGCCGGGCGGTCCGGGGCCTGGGGCGGAGCCCGCCGGGGCGCAGGAGGGCGGCCCCCCGCAGGGATGCGGCCTGGACCGGCCGCGAGCGGGCGCCGCGGGCCAGGCCGGCTGGCTGGGCTCGGGGCCACCGCGAGCCGGGCGGCGCTGAGCTCGGCAGGCCCGGCTCCGGCTTCCACCGGCGCCGCTTCGCCTCCTCCGTCGTGCGGGTCGGCCTCACGGTGGAGCCTCTCTGTCTTTCCTTTCTTTGGGGGAGCACCACCCTCCCCTTGAATTTCACGGAGCGCGTTTTCCTAAAGGCGCCCTTCGGATGCCTCGTGGGAGCCACCCGGCGCGACGCTTCGGCTGTGAGTCAGAATTCCCACGCCGGGTTCCCTTTCCCGGGACTCCTTGGGAGCGGGGTCTTTCTTTGGATTCCGCTGTTTTCCTGGAGAGGGCTGGGGAGACGGGGGGGGGGACAGGACACGCGTGTGCGAGGGGCGGGCCCCGCGGCTTAGGCTTCGGTTGGTTTGCATGTGCAGCTCTGGCCGTCGCTGGGTGACGGAATGAGGTGAAGTTTTGCAAACGTAACTGAGAAAAGTGACGGAATTGCTGGGTTTCATTCATTTATTGAGCAAACGGGGATTTGCTGTGCCTTTAAGAACGGGAAACAAGCCGGGCTCGGTGGCTCAGCCTGTGGTCCCGCGCCTCGGGGGGCGCGGAGGTGAGTGGCTGGCCTGAGCCC
>NW_007247223.1:817678-865474 GCF_000164805.1 Carlito syrichta | reverse complement strand
AAAAAAAAAAAAAAAAAAACCAAAGACACAGAAAACAGAGCCACAGACAAAATAGCATCAGGTTCCTATAATCAGATAAAAATAACCCTTGGAGCCGTTAACGGACTCGCTGGAAGCTCCCAGGGTTGATGGGCACACATCATAGCAACAAGCCGCAGGACACGCCCATGCTTCTGAGATGGAGAAAAGTGTGGACTCGCTATCAGGGCTTTTCCACGCACCCACACCGACGATCAGCGCTCATTCAGTGAGGAATCAGTTGTGCGTCTCTTTGGCGCCAGATCGCCTGCCGGGTGCTTGGGCCGTAATGGCAGGCAGAACCAGACACTTGCCTTGCCCTCACGGGCTGAGGCCTGCGAAGACACAACGACATGCGAAATGACATCTGCGGTTAGTGCTTTGCGGGATTAAACCTGTCCACGAGAGCCAGCAAGGGGCCGCTGACCAGGGCCGGAGGGCAGCTGAGGATGCCTGGGAGGCACTGACTTGGGAACGTACTTTTCCGCAAATGCCACCGCAGGTGTCCCAAGCATGTACTACGACGGCCTGGAAAGGTTGGTCAGATGAAAGGGCCCGGCATCCAGAGAGCAGAGACCCGGGTCTTTCAGGGTCAGCGTGGCCAGCAAGAGGGCTGTGTGATTTCCGGGTGGCTCAATTCCTCCTCCCTGGGCGGGATCTTTTTTCATAGTGCTGACGGGCGGGAGATTACACGTCCAAGGGGCGGCATCCGGAGAGGGCCTTCGTGCCTCCGTGGCCACGTCCGCTGGGAGCAGGCCACGCCCCCTCCGTCCCTGCCCCTGGCGCTCTCCGGCTCCACTCGCGGGCCGTCCGCGCTGCCCCTGCTTGCCACTTTAGGTCGCAGTGCCACCTGCAAGTTCATCTTGTTCACGGAGATGTGTGAAGATGCTAAAGCTGTGGAATCAAGATAATTGCTTGCAAAGACCTCTCAGATTCTGATGAGTTGTAAAATTTCCGAAGTTCTAATGACACTTGGTGTTCATCTGTTACTGCCAATTTAATAAATGCTCGTTGTAAATAACCGTTCACCAAACATAAACAGGATGTGGGTTAACTGCCTTGTAAAAGCATCACCATTTAATTGCATACAAGGAGAATGTGTTAGACGTGTATGAATTACCTGAAAAAATGGAAATAGACTCCATTTAGCTTTTAACATTTTCTTTAAGAAAAATGAGCTCCCCTTGAAGCCAAGTATTCGCTGTCCTCGTTGGGGATCATATATTAATCAGAGAGCACAGAGCGAATAATCTGTTTCGCATTTCAAGTCGTTTTAAGGAGGGAGGAAATAACCACAAATACAAAAAAAAAAATGAAAGTTATTTTGGTAATATATTAAAAATATGCAAATAAATTTGAATAGCTAGACTAATACATTTCTGGGAACAGAGTTACTTGGCAAAATTCATGCAGAACGAAATTTTAAAAAGCCAAATGCTTGTATGTAGGCAAAATTGATAACAAACCACTCCAAGAAGTTTCTAAAAAAGCACCAACCTCAGATTGTGTAATTACAAGTATTAATATAAAAACATCAACTGTCATATAAGTAGATAGAATTTGGCAGTATGGGAAATACAGAACATAGCATGACTAATTCAAGAAAATAAGCCTCATTTTGTATCTAGTACTAGATTGCAGAAGTTCACCATGTTTGTGAATTAAACGGGAAAATTATGCTTGCACTTTGAGAGGCTGTAATGGCATTTGATAACTTGCAAAATTAATGTGGGACATGACTTTTAATCAAACAAGAAATTATTTTCATCAAGTATTTCTTCAACAATATTTGCTGAGCATCTGCCTTCTCACACACAGTGCTGGAGAATGGCGTGCAACTGCAAATGAAACAGACAAAATAAAAATCTATAGTCTCCTGGAACTTAACGTCTACTAGGGAGACATCTGCCTATTGGCTGTGGATGACATCCACCAGGACTTCTCTTCAGCAAGTGTCGTGCTTGTTAAACATTTTAAGTAGCATGTGAGTCCTACGAATGAAAACGTTCATGCACTAGATGTTAAGCAGAAAAAAAAATTTTTTTAAAGCTAGAACGGAAGGGTTTTTCTTTTCGTGCTTTTGTCAACATCAGATAGTTTTTCGTGACCAGAGAAAATGAGAAATTGCTTAGGTTATACAGTAAACTACTTATAAGCAATAAAAGGGTAATTTTTTAATGACATGGAAAAGCATATGTCTGACCTGTGATTTTTTTTCCTTTTAAAGATGTGGAGTACAAGTCAGGATTGGATACATAAAAGGTCTAAGTACAGGTGAAGTTTGGGCCTTCTACTGACCCTTAGTTCACCAAGATTGGGATCAGGCACACTTATAGATTTTATGTGCCCCTCCAATTCCTGACAGGGTCCCCTACTGCCAGTCACTTTCTTGTGGTGTTATGATAGGTGTGCTGGATCCACTTATGAGTGAGAGCATGTGGTACTCAGTCCTTTGTTTCTGTGATAGCTCACTGAGTATAATAGACTCAAATCCAACCAAGTTGCTGCAAAGTCCATAAGTTTTTTACTTCTTAATGGCTGTGTACTATTCCATTGTGTATATGCACCACATTTTTTAATCCAGTCCACTTTCTATGGGCAGCACATTTGGTTCCATGCTTTTGCTTTTGTGCATAGTGGTGCAATAACATGTGTATGCAGGTGTCTTTTTTTGTAGAATGATTTGAATTCCTTCGGGTATTTTCCCAGAAGGGGGATTGCTGGGTCATATGGAAGGTCAATTTCTAGTTCTTCTAGAAATCGCCACACTGTTTTCCATAGAGGTTGAACTAGTTTGCCTTCCCATCAGCAGTGCAACTTTCCCTTTTGTCCGCATCCTTGCCAGCATCTGTTTGTTTTATTAATGACAGCCATCCTGCCTGGAGTTAGGTGCTATCTCAATGTGGTTTTGATTTGCATTTCTATGATGATTAATGAGGCTGAGCATTTTTTCATGTGTCTGTTGGATGCTCCTATGTCTTCTCTTGAAGACTGTCTAGTCATGTCTTCTGACCACTTTTTGACAGGACTTCTTTTACTTTCAGCATGTTTGAGTTCTTTGTAGATCTTGGATGTTAGGCCTTTGTCAGATATACAGTTGGCAAATATTGGTTTCCATTCTGTGGGCTGTCTCCCCTCTTGATAGTTTCTTTTGCGTTGCAGAAGCTTCTCAGTGTGATGAGGTACCACGTGTCTATCTTCTCTCTTATGGCATGGGCATGTAAGGTTTTGATGAAGGATTGGTTACCTACTTCAACTTCCATAAAGGTGTCTCCCGCATTTTCCAAGATTTTTATAGTTTGAAGTTTTATGTTTAGGTCTTTGATTCGCTTAGAGTTTATTTTTGTGTATGGTGTTAGGTAGGGGTCCTCTTTCATTCTTCTGCATGTGGTCAGCCAGGTTTTCCAGCACCATCTGCTAAACAGGCTCTCCTCTACCCAGTAGTTGTTGATGCAGACTTTGCCAAAGACGAGTTAGTTGAAAAATTGAGGTTTTGCTTCTGGAATCTCGGTCCTGAACAAAGGTAATTGTTCTGTTTCTGATACTGAGGTTTGACTAACTGTCTGATGCAGGTTTCAAGATGCTGGTAACTATCTGATGCAAGATTCTGACCTGGGTATTGCTTAGTTTTAAAAATACTAATTTCTATCTCATGGTAGAAACATGACTCTGGTTCTCATTCCTTTTTTTTTTTTTTTTTTTGGTCCAGTTTGAGTTCTAATGCCATGGGCAATAGGATTTAGTCTTTTCTGTACCTGTGAATTCTTACCTGTTTCCTTATTTCACCATTCCAGCACTGTTTCCTGTCTAGTTTTCTGTTTTTAATATTAACATGTAGTATAACCACACATGTGTTAACATGTTAGTGATCTCTGTTATTTGTAATATAGGTGTTTGTGTAGGGGTTTGTGTGTGTGGTGTGTGTGTTCAATGAGGGATAATCTTACAAGTATGGGTCTACAATCTAACAGCTGAAGGATGAATTACCTTCCTACAATATCGAATGCATAAAATGTATTAAATTAGAAAAACAGAAATTGTTAAATTAATTTTTTGTGTGTGGTGTTATTTTGTTTTTGAGCCAGCCTATAGGTTTAATCTTAAGACCACACAGTGTGTCTTACTGGGAGTCTTTTCAAAAAAGAGAAGTTGCTTACAAGGCCACAGTGGGATACAGTCAGTGCCAGGAGGTCTTCTATGCTTCAGGTGTTGATTAAATTGCATTTCAAGGCTGGTGGTGCTTTCAGTTGGAGAAAAAGGCTTACAAATGGCCCTATAGCTCTATTGAATTTCTCAGGCCAAAAATACCTGGGTTATAATATGTACAGGATGATGAGAAACCATTTATTATGTGACCTCATTGTTCTTTTCCTCCACATTCAAGTTAGAATTTTTACTTCAGTACCAGTTTACGTTTCCAAAGTACCCAAATAAGTTCCAGTTTGAACTTTTTAACTGATATATCTTAAATAATGAAGACCATAGTCCACCTTTACTTTGGCTCAAATTAGTTCACATTGCATCACTGTCACGAAGCTATTTATAGATAACATTTTATCTATCCATATTTCGCATCATTTTAAAGTAATATGTGCTGTTAGCACGTTACTAATAATGTGAATGTACCATTAAAATAGTCTGCTTAAAAATAGCAATATTTCAAAATCATATTCCGAATTGGAAAGCCATCACAAAAGTCTTATATTTTGAAAAATGGTTCTTAAAGTAAATCTCTAATTCTGTCTCAATATTACACTACGTGTTCTGTATAATGCAGTTAAACTTTTATGAATATTGTGAAGTAAATGGTTAAGCAGCAAGTCTACAATACATTTTCTCCGGCTATAGTGGGATACCCCAGTAAAGAAAGAACATAAACCACTAAAAATTCCTTGTAAACACACTAATGTCAGATCCCCTGGAAGAGGGTCCCCAACCTTTTGACATCAGGGACCAGTTTCGTGTAAGAAAATTTTTCCACAAACGAAGGGGTGGCAGGGTAGAAAGGGGGAACCGCTGCCCTGGCAAACAACTAACTGTGTTTACTCTGGGAAACTAGTTACCTATGGATGACATTTACAGAGATATACTTGGTCTGTCCAGTTTTGTTCCTACTAATGAAATTCGGAATCTACAGATTTCCAGGGCACGGCTTCCTACAACATACCACATGTGCTATGTTACTATCGGAGTATAAAATGGAAATGTTTATTGATCAAAACAGATCTCGCTCTCTCTCTCTCTCTCTCTCTTGTAGGGATTTAGCTGCAGCATTAACCAGGGGACCTCATATACAATGTGGGAAAGAGCACATCCAAAGTAGCAAGAAGGATAGTTGAGCCGATCTGTGACGTATCCCAGTTACATTGGTGCCTCAGAATTATGTGAATCCTTGAAATTGTTAGTAGATCTCACTAGTTTGTAAGAACTCTGATTGTGTGTGATTTGAGCCTTTTTTAAAAAAAAAAAAAAAAAGTGTGTTGCTTTTAGAAACCTTACTTTTCCAATCTGTTAAAATGATACTTTAATTCAATACTCCTAGAGAGGCATATAGTATCTAGCTTTTATGTATATTTGGAAATGTATCTTTGAAATCATTGAGCTTAGTTTCCTTTTGAAAATTTGTAATACTGTGGAATGTTCTTTCCTGTTAGTTCATTTTCCATTTTGATATTCATTTAATTCCACATTATTTTCTATTTTATGTTGCATTTATTTGATCTTTTTTTCTTCCTCAGTACAATCATTGAAATAGAAGATAAATCCAGTTCCCTTTCTTTGGAGTCTTCAAGAAATATATTTGTGTGTATAAATGCCAAAATTGGGGTTGAGATGAAAGGATTTTGAAGTGCCTAATTGAAACAAATAAACAAAAGTATTTGGATAGCCAAACTGCTGATCTATGAGCCGAGCTTAAACAACTGGAATTGTAACATATTAATTTAAAAGCTTAAATGTACTCGTTCTAGAGTTAACAGATAAATGAAGCTGAAATCTACATGTGGTCCTCGTAATAAAAAAAATACTATCTTATTTAACATCATAGAGCTACCATGTGATCTCCTAAGTATAAAGCAATAACATTGTTTGATAACATCTCATCTCTCTCCAGTGGTTTCCAAACATATGCTTATGCCAGACTAGAATATGAAACACTAAGAAAAATTAATAAAATGATACAAACAACAGAATTATTAAATAACAAAACGAATGAACAAAACAAGGCACATGCACATACACAAGTACGACATAGGTATAGTTCCAGATGACTAAGAGCAAAGGCATTATTCAATAAGTCTTTCCAGGTTGACAGTTATTTATCCTGTGAAAGAAAGTTGTCATATCTCTGTACCATACCATGTGCAAAAGTCAACTCAACATGGAACAAAGACATAAAAGGGAAAAACAAATGCTAACTTAATTAATCGTCCTGGTGATTGCACTTCTAAGTATTCTGAGACAAATTATACTCATTTACATCAGAAGACACGCACAAAAATGTTCATGGCGGACTGCAATAGCAATAAACATAAAAAGGAAAACAGAAACTGAAGACAATAAGAGTGTATATGTAATAATCCTTTCACACAATGTAACACCACACGGCAAGCAGAATTAATGAAATAGTTATTAATTAATAGCCACATGATACATGCTTTTAAATATTAACAATCATCTAATTGGTAGACTGAGTGCTCCATTCGTAGGTGTTTGTTTTGTTTTATTCGTGTATGCAAGGACTCATGTGTGTGTGCATGTGTGTATAAATGATTTAATTTGAAAAAGAAAGCAGCCGGGCTCGGTGGCTCAGCCTGTCATCCCGCGCCTTTGGGAGGCTGAGGTGAGTGGATTGCCTGAGCCCGCGGGTTCGAGACCCGCCTGGGCAGTGAGACCTCATCTCTACAATAAATCAAAAAATCGGCTGGGCGTGGTATTGCATGTCTGTAGTTCCAGCTACTCGGAAGGCTGAGGCGGAAGGATCGCCGGAGCCCAGCAGGTCGAGGCTGCGGGGGCCGGGAGCGGCCACTGCACTCCAGTCTGGGCGACAGAGTGAGACTCCAACTCGAAAAAAAAAACAAAAAAGAAAAGAAAGCGATAAAATAAAGTTCAGGCACTGAATAGAAATAATGAGAAATTTTGCTGAAGAAAGGAGCCGGGAAATGAACATCTCTTGGACAAGATGAGTCATCGTGCAGGCTGGTTTTTCAGGTGGCCTTGGACCCACCCATTCGCATCGTCTTCTCCCTTGGGCTTCTCAAGAATAATGGAGAATGGCCTGAGAATGCCACACCTTGAGATCCGGGGAGGGGGCTGGCTCCAGCAGCTCCTCTGATCCTGCCCCAGAAAGAGATGTTCTTCAACACTTCAGCCCAGTGATTTCCATGATCCCTGAGACAGATTGCCTTTTGGGGTCCCTCAGCAAACTGGGCTTGCAGCGTCAAGACTCTAAACTTCTCGGGAAGCTTTTCTGAGCCTTGACAATCTGTCTCAAAGTGACTTGTAGGTTTCTGCTGTATTTTGTTATCTGTTAAGTAATAAACCCATCCAGATAACTTGTTGCATATGAGTTTGTTCTCTCTCTGGACTCAAATTGGTAACCAGTACACAGTGTATCTGTTTCATAGTATTTCTTAAAGACGGTAGACATTACTATGTGTTGCAGTCTGATGGAAATTATCTTAAAAAAAATAAAGACTGATAATGCAAAAAAGAGAGGGACAAATTACCGGAGTGATTTATTTCCGTCGCGTAGAGTGGATCAGAGGATATCATAGGAACAGGAATATTTTATTCACTGAAATTGAAAGAAAAACAGGGCGTATGTGTAAGACGGCAGATAGATTAGAAATATAGTGAAAGCCTGGGAGTTTTTTGTTTGTTTGTTTTTATTTTAATTGTGAAATTGATGTAAAGCCATCAGTAGATTGAGAAGCAATGCAAGGAAATGTGAAAAGTTGGAGGAAAACACTTATGTGAACTCATTGAAGACTACAGAATAGTGAGTGACCAGGGCAGTAAAGCATCTAGCACTAGAGACAGATTTGTTAATAGGACTGTGGGGATATTCAGCCTCCTTCAATAATTATAATTCACTCAAAGAAGTAATTTGTTTAAATATTTTTTTGGGGGGGGAAAGAAAAGTTTTTACTAACAAGGGGGTCTTACTAATAGAAAGTGTGTCGCTTATTAAACAACAATTTCAGCCCAGGGATAGATAGTTGAATATTCATGAGTTATTCAATAAGGGCCATAGATGGGGAAACTCAAAGATGATCATGGATGCCCATGTTGTATCTTTTTTTAAAATCAGTGGGATTATAATGGAGGAAAAAAGATGAACGGATATGAAATTATGTACAATCTATTTCTGTTCCAGTTACAGAAATTAACCTGCTCTAAAGTCCCTTCTCAGTAATTTTAGGAGTCACCAGCTGTGTTTAGTGCATGTGTATGTACAATCTTTGTCATATTTCGTGTGGTATCTGCCATCCATTCCTTGTGTTCACTGCTCAGTTAGATTCATATGGGTCAACCTACATTTACCAGGTATTGAGCACTTTTTGGACACTATTGCTGTAGTCTACGAGATACACAGGAGCCTGTGGGAGAGAATGCTTATCTTTGCTTTTTATTATCCTGTAAATATAATAGCTATTTGTCTGCCCCAATCAATACCTCAAATAAATTTTAGTGAAATAGAACTTTCTTATTTTTTTTTAATTTAAAATCCCAGTTCAACTTCTTTGTATTGCATTGGGATGCAGCATAAATTCTAAGTGCAATGGAACAAAACTGGGGAACAAATTACATGCTGAGTCCAGAAAGGCCTTTAAATTGCAATAGCAAAATGTGTTGCTACATCTCGTGCTCTTCCTTTAAGAAGAGTTTTCTCATGGAGGACCTCCAGATTCCTTTGTGAAGAATCTCCTGATGGAAGCTATACACCCTACTCGTGAGGTCGATCTGACCTATGGACTGCACGGTGGACACAGCTTAAGTGGTAGCTAAATTCTTTCCAGAGTTTTTACTTTTGTTTTGCCACTTGGAATTACACTCCACAATATTGACCTTGATACTGCAGCACTTACTGGCGAAGCCAGAAGATATCATCAGTCTTCCACCTCCTTTGCCATCTCTCTGGCACCCTTCCTATTACTGAGAAACATCTGACTTGACTGGAGAACACAGATTGACACAAACAAAAGACAATACTGGGGTGAAATTAAATGTGTAGGAAGGTCAGCCTCATATTTTCTCCAATGATCTGTCCTTTCAAATTTTGATGTTCCAAACTTGGTCTCCTGGGGATTCTAAATCAAGCAAGTACAAATGTGAAGGGCAGTTAAAAGCACGAAGCGTTCTGTTGGATGAAGTGTAAGAAACAGAGATGAACAAGTTGGAGTTCTTAACTCATAAGATCTTGTAAGTTGGTGATGGAGAAGGGTACACACCTCATAACCTGAAGGAAAGCAGAGTAAAATACACCATCAGCAAAAACTGAATGTAACTAGAGCATAATGTTGGAAAAGGCTAATTTTACTTGTGAAGATTTGGGGAGTTTTACTCAGGTAATGACAAATAATATTTACTTATCTATCATATTTCAAAAGCTGTGATGCAGTATCTTTCAATAAGTAGAAAAGATTTGGTGACATAGTCTTAAAGCTTATAACACTTCTTCTATGTAAAGTGTTATAAGCACTCCACAGTTAGTGAGATAATGTTGAATATACATGGCCGTTATTAACCGTCATGACTGTTTTCCCTCTCAGATTTTTACGGCTAACACATCTACCTATGTCTTCACACAGAGCATGTGCACACGCATTGTTTTTCTCTATTAGATCTATATTTATGACCTGTGGAGTGCAGAAACAAGGCTTTGCCCAGAAGGCATAGCAAAGCATAAAATGGATCAACTAGCTCTAGGCAGGAAAACCATGAGTATCCTTAAAAGGGTATACTACAGCTGGCCCTCTGTATATGTGTGCTCCACACCTGTGGATTCAAACAACTGTGGATCAAGACTATTTGGGAAAACATTTCACAAAGTTTTCAAAAGCAAAGCTTGATTTTGCCATGCCCCGAGTGCCATGTTCAATCCACACGAATGAAGTGATGTGTAGGCGTTGTATGAGGTAATATAAGTAATCTACAGGTGATGTGAGGAGCTGTGTACAGCAGAGTGTACTTAGGCAATATGCGAATACTACATCATTTTATATCAGCCGTTTGAGCATCCATGGGTTTTGGCATCTGTGGAAGGTCCTGGAACCGATCCTCCACCAATACTGAGAAAACTATTTATCTTTCTGTTTAATATTCAGTAACGTTTGCAATTTTCCAAAATCATGATAACGATGTTGAAAAGAAAAGGAAAAAAGAGACCATCTCTAAGGAAACTCATGTCTAGTATGAGGTGATCAAACCTTCAGGTCTCAGGACATCTTTATGCTCCTAAAAAATATTGAGAGTCTGAAGACCTTTGCTTATGTGAGTATATAGCAATATTTACCATATAGAAAATTAAAACAGAAATTTTGACAGTATATATTCAAGGTTTTGAAAATAAAAGCACGTTACATACTATGTTAACATACAGAATATAATTATTAATATAATTACATTTTCCCAAGATTAATAAGAAGAATGACATCAATTTTTACATTCTTGTAAAACAATTTAATATTTGGTTTATAAAATCACATAAGGATTCTTATATCTCCTTACCCTTTCAGTCTGTGGCATCATGATGCTTTGGTGGAAGTATGTGAAGAATATCCAACCACCCGGATATGTAGGTGGAAAACAGAGGAAACTCTTGAAGGCATTTTGAGAACATCATGGATGTTTTTCTTTAATACTACTCAAAAGTTTGAAAACTTTCTCAATAGTCGTTTTTAAAAAGTTAGATAAAGTATGAAATCTGACATTTTTAGAGTCTGTTGCCTTAAAATGTATTGGTCTTTCTAAAGAAGCTGTCTAATTTGTGCTGAATAGAAATGATTTTCTCAAATTCTTCTTTTTAAAAAAAGTCTGAAATTTTATCAGCAGCTATCAACTATCCGTTGTTTTTCTTGAAATGACAGGTTCACTTCATTTGTCTTCAATAACATTTCTGCATACCTCAGTTGGACTAACGATGGTTTATCTGTCATGTTCTGTTTAAAGTCAGTCGCGGTGATCACATGAGTACTTTATCAGAAAATAATACCGTATTCTAGTCTACAACAAAAGTGCTTTATCTGCACTTCCCACTTTTCACACAGAATATTCAAGTGGCATGTTCTCAAGGTCAGTAGTTGATGCAATGAATACTTTTTCTCTGCTTTATCAACTTATACAACTTATACGTTGCTTTTCCTTGCTTATTTTTTTTAGCTATGTGCTTCTCAACTTATTGATTATTGATTTATTTTTACTGTCAACGTGAAAAGGTGAGGACACGATGATGAAACAGTTTCGAGATACCACTGCCTAAAAGGTGCCAGGATTTTTCCCACCGTGACTTCTGTGCTGTCAGTGCAAATGCCAGCACAGTGAGAAAGGCAGAGCTTTAGTGTTATGAAAATTATTCTGACCGTGCTGTCCCTTGAAAGTTTCTCCGTGATCCCTAGAAGTCTGCAGAGCATACTTTTTAAAAACCACTTGCCATTGCTACGGGGTTATCTTATTTGAGGATAAAATGAATGGAAGAAATATGCACTTGACCAAATGCTGAGAAAAAGCTTACACTACGACCAGAAAGCGACAGTTTAATGGACCATATATTTATAGTTGGAAAACCTGGGTCTGATTTCCAGTCATTTAGTAGTAACTTTAGGCTTTCAGGTAAATATTTAATTCTGATTTTTGCTTTTCTCTCATCACTAAAAAAATCTTGGAGAGAGTGTAAGAATAAACTGAGAGCCCACAAGAATGCATGTACACACACACAAACCCTGGAATATTTTTAAAAATTCCTGATAATAGTTTCTATTATTTTTGTTGTTGCAAACAAGGCATATGATTAATGGCATCATATAACTTTTGATATTTTTACCCCACATTTAGTAAGATCAATTATAAATGAATGCAGAAACTTTCAGTAAAAGAGCCAGTTTTAACATATGGACCATGACAGGTGATTCATTCTAAAGATAATAGGCCCTAGAAAATTAATGCAGATAGGATTATATTATTCAACTGTTTGAAAAAAAGAATATTATCGTATTGCCTAGTCTTTTTAGGCATCACTGCTTCGATCATTGACTTCATGTGTGAGTCGCTGTGACCCCAGTCAGAATAAAATGCCACATGGGTTGGGAAAGCTAATTAGCAAGTCTGTGACACCACAAAAGAGTAATGAAAAAAATGGGCACTTGTTTCTTATTTTAGGAAAGTATTCTTCACACATAAAAATGACTCAACTGTTGCAAGAATTCAAGGAAAATTGAATTTTTATCTTTGTCCTACATAAGAACCTAATGTGTGAAAATGAGAATAGTATAGATATATCAAGATCGGGCTTCCATTATGTTTAGACCTATTTCAGTTGATATTAGAATTAAAAGAAGAATGTCGAAGAAGATAAAGGATATTTGAAGCTATAGTGAAAAGGCCATTAACTTTGGAGTCAGATAGGCAGATTCATGTTCCAGCTCTGATACTTAATCCCAGTATAACGCTAAAGAGTTCTATAAATTCCTTGAACCTTGATTTCCCTCAACCATAGAAGGATTATAAAATAATTACCCCATGGTGATTCTGAAGAATTAAATGATATAAACTACTTAAAGTACGTAACTTACATGAGTATTCACTAAAGAGTAATTTATTTTCAGCGTACTGTTGTATAGTTATTAAGTTGATGGGAAATTCACTTATATCATTATAAGTTGCATAATTATTAAGTTGAAGGAAAATCCATCCTTTTCTAATGTGTAACAGCATGTTTTACTATCCCCTCACAAAGTAAATTGTGGCGTTTGAAATTTCCAACAATATCAAAAGGGTTAGTAATTTGATAAGTTCAACAAGCATATATCTCATCTAAGAGTCTCCTAAAGTAATTTACCAATCTAGTCATTTTCTTCTCTATAGACTTATGGAAATATAAAACTGCTAATGACTATTATTAATTTAAAAAAAAAATAGCAAGGCAGTGATCACACCTTTGAGTATTGCTAGATTTGCTAGCTAGTGTCAACCAAAGCAGCAAGAAAACACCACCAAATGTAACATTGCGACCTGTTCCACCCCCGCCATTTTCACTTCTGGTGAGCACTTTTACCTTGCTCTTCACTTGCATGTATTCCATAGTTTTATTACTATTTTGTGTTCCATTTAATTTATTAATATATTAATTGCCCACTGCCCCTCCCTCCCCCCACTAGCATGTAACTTCTTTAAGGAAAGAGATTTTGGAAATTCATTTTTTGATGCACTGCAAAAGGAGTAATTGACCACGATGATTGCTCAGTAAATGATTTGTGAGTGTTTTGAATTGAGTAATAAAAACTCTGTGGAATGAGATTATTGCTTCATAACTGTTCCATTTTAAGTGATGTGCATTAATCCACTATTACAAGAAAAATAACTACAATCTATATTATGACAAAAGGTAACAAGAACCATAGTGTATTGCATAGCTATCAATTACACTAAATAACAATTATCGAACACATAATCTGTATAGGGCACTGTGCTTAATAGTTGTTGAATCGTCTGGTACAGAACCTACATGAGGGCATGAGAGTAAATCCAGAATTATCTGTAAGACCTCATTATTTCTACTTTATTCAAAATAGCAGACATATAATTTCATTCCCACTTCTCAGTAGAATAAAATTGGGGAGTGTGTGACACACTTTGGAGACACCCCACTTTATTGAGCATTCAAATTTCCACAGCCATATCAAATTTGGAAAAAATATCTTTGTGGCCTAACATCCCTTTTTTATAGTTGAGGCAAATATTGTTGCTCCACGAACTTGAATGTTAGTGTGCAGTCAACCATAAAACAACAGCACTGATGGAAGGTAATTGCTATGCTAGAAGAGCTGTCCAAGAGCAGAAACTTCAAACTCTGTTGGAGAAGTAGGCAATACTTACAAATTTAGAGCAGGAATTCAAGTGACAACCATCATACTTTCAGAAATATTAGTGAGCAGAGAGCATTTCAAATAGAAGAGACAGTGTGCAATGAGGTGTACAAATGCATGCATACAGGCACCTTGAGAGAATATGTGTAGTTCAGATTTGTCATGTGTGAAAACGTGGAAGGGGACCCTGGACAGTGAGGTAAGTCCTGAGTGCTAGCCTCTCAATGGTCTGCTTTGCTTCTCAGATATTTCCTAAGTACAAGAAAACCTGACAAGACTATATAATCAAAGTCACTCAGTTGTAATAAGAATTTCTTTTTAAAGTGTTCTGTGAGAGTTCAGTCATTTTAAGCCAAGTTTAGATTGGATTAATTTATTTTAGGAAATAAAGCTCCGCTAATTAAGTTTAGCCCTCAGGCCTACGGCAAGTTGTCAATATGGATTTTGGTGTAGAAGGCAGGGGACTCCTTATTGTACTAGCTTATGGGAAATTTTACCTTAACTGCTGAATTGCAGAAAAGTTACCAAAAGCTTTCACCAGCCTTTGGTGGACAATTAGCAAGAAGGGAGCTGTGATAAAACAAGCAGATTTTATAACATGCTAACAATTTACAACTCCAGGTGTTTTTCTATATTCGGGAAACTCAAAATATTCTTAAACCACAGAGAAAGCATTTTAGCAAAATTGTCAATGCGGTTGAATCGTTTTAAAACATGGTCTTAAAATTTTGAAAATATTGCATCACAAAAGTGCAAATTCATTCTAAAATTATTTAAAGATATAAGTAAAACAGCCTGCTAAAACATGAATCGGCAATCACTATGCTCTTCGTATTCTTAATAATGGTTTATAAAATTCCAAAATTAAAATTCTGTCTACAAAACTAAGACACCAGTGTCAGGACCCATCTTCCTTCTCTGGTCTGTTAGTCTATTCCAATCTCATGTTCTTAACTATCTCCAGCTGTAAACTTTAATCAAGGCATTCTTGGATATTAGACACTCTGCTTCCCATGAAACAGATCTGTGAACTCCTTGGTTTCCTGTGTATTTTGTTGTCCTTCATACCTTCCATGTACTCGCACAATTCTTGAAGATGATTTGGTTTGAGTGTTTACATACATTTTGGCCACCCTATAGGCTTCCTCCTAGTTTGTATACATCTGACTTTTGAACCATTCTTCTGAGTTTATATTGTTTATGTTTTGCCCTGAGTTGCTCTCATTGTCTCAACCAGATCTTATTTTAAATTGTTACCTTCTTTTTAAGAATTGTGGGGTGTTTTCCAGAGTCCAGAGAGTCCCCGGGTGACCTTAACTAGCTATGTATATACTAGGTTAGCACAGCGACCTTCTTTATGTGTGTTTGTTTTTCCACATGAGGGTAGTTTTGAAGAGAGGTAAGGTTGGGTTTGTACTTAAAGCAAACCTGGTGTAAATCAAATTAATAAAATGTGATTAAATATATCACCTGGAACACTTAGGAAATTGTTCATGAGTTTGTGACTCAAGATTTCAGGAAGGTTCCATTGAGCACTATTGTTTTATTCATGTAGAGGCACCTGGAACAGTAGAATCTACGTTTGGCTGATTGACTTCACTCTGGCCTCTCTTTTTCTCTTGGCATGGGCCCTCATTCCTCAGGTCTCTCCAAGTGGCTTGGTTTCTCAGGGCATGGAGGTCTCAGGTTATCTGTCTTCACACATGGCAGCTAGCTTCCCCAGAAAGGGGTCTCAGGCAGTCAAGGCAGAGGATGCAAGTTTTTATAAACTAACTTTAAAAATGTCAAAATATCCCTTGTAGTGTTTTCTGTTAGTCCCTAAGGCCAGCCCACATTAAAGGAAAGGAAGATATAGAATTCATCCGCAGATGGGGAAATGAAATACACATAGTGACCAGGATAAAACTAACTTGTGATGAGTGGTCTGAAGGTGAGAAAATAAATTGGGGAAAAAAAAAAGCTTCATAAACTACTTTGTCAAGAATTTTGACTATTAAGAAATACAATAAAGAAGACAAATAATGACTAGAAGGAAAGTTGAATTGAGAAAGATTTTTCTCTTGTTATTTCCCTATTCATTGTCTATGTACAAGAAATTCTGGAAGAAAAATAAATATATATATTTTTAAATGTTTATTGTTTTAGAATTTTTAAAAGCACAAAACCTAAAAAAAGTCATATTAAAAAAGAAGAACCATAGAAAGACACAGACTAACAGTTATTAATTTGATGAGATACAGATGTATAGACCAGCAGAATTTATGTTAGTTTTATATATAAGTTCTGAGGGTTTCAGTGGACACAGGAGGGCAGTACTTCTGAAAAATTGTCTTAATCAAGTTGTGTTTATCTGTTTGTCACAGGCGACAAATTCAGTTACAGTGATTTAACCAGAAGTGGGTTAGCATTTTAAAAAACATATTAACATAAATAAAACTTAGCAGCTGTCTTTGCCTGGCATTATTATCCTCAGAGAGAACTGTCTTCCAACAAAGAAAGTTATATTGGGATATGGCTATTAGATGTAATTCTACTTTTTTTGTATGCTGAAACACCTGCTTGAAGAGAAGCAGTTTCTGAGTTGAGATTTTTTCCACCAAGGATATAAACAACAGTTTGTTAATTCCCTTCTATAGAAAGTAGCAACGTGCCTAAGAAGACTGTTATCGTCATTTAGTCCTGTTAAAATTTTAATGAAATAAAATCTTTGCCACTCTAGTTGTGCTGTAGCTGGAGGTTATTTTCTAAAAATAAATTTAAAGAAAAAACCAAATGGAATGAGAACTGCACATTTTAATATGCTTGTTAAATTTGGAAAGGAAACAAAATGCACTGAGTGGCTATTGAGTTTTTCTTTCTTTGAGAGGGTCAGGCTAGTCCTTCCCAACCTGCTTAGAGCAGGTGGAGGCTACACCTCACGATTGCTTCTGAGAAAACTCTCCCCTTCTTGATTTGGACATTTCTTTCTTGAGTCATTTTGTGATTTGACAGCTTGCTGGCACAGGCATGGAATTCTTTACCAGTTCCAAGCTCCCCTTCTTGAACACCCTGTTATGAACTGGTAAATCACACAATCCTTCTGGTATAGCTAGGTCCATTTCTCTGCTAAACATCTCAAGGTGTCCAGCTATCTCTTTAAAATAAAAAAAATATGTATCTCTCTCTTACGACTTGGGATTCCTGTCCAATCTCATTACAACTTTGGTGGGAGAAAGCGGCATGGGAGATTTATCTTTATGGTCTCCTGACTTAAGGTGGATGAGATGGACTTAATGAGTAAAAGCTTTAGTAAAGAACTAAAATGCAAACATTAATAAAAATGAATTGTGTGGCAGTTCTAAGTACAAGTCACCAAATTACTGTAGTATTATTTAAAATTCTAATTACAGTGACCCAGTAAGGCAAACAAATCTTACAATCTAAAGAAGCATGACTGTAAGAGATATATTCCAGGAGGGAGATGATTTTTAAAATTAACTCTGAAATAAGGCTGTTAGGGAACAGAAAAGTTGAGTTTTTTCTTTCTGGCCTCTCTAACATATTGCTTTGATGACAGTATTTAATCACTCTTTGAGGATAAATAACCTGGAAAATTGTGAAGAACATGCTGGTGTAAGAAAAATTAGAAACAGATTATGAATGTCGTCCATTCAGATCAATGGATTCATAAACTTTTATTGTACAGGAAAACTATTTGCTTTGACTGTATTTTAAGTTTTTTTTTTAAATATAAATTTGTATTTAAAACTCAACCGCAGGTCTGTTCCTTAACACGTGTGGTATGTGTGTAACTCATTTGGAGGAATGAAGCAATGAAGTCTTGAATATTTTTGCTAAAATAAAGAAATAATGTATACAGCAAATTAATATTCTCTGGCTAATATACGCTATAACTTTATGTCTTCTTTATTTGAATTAAGCAATCTGAACTGCTGACACAGTAGAATCAAAACTGGGTGTCTATGCTTATTTGACTCTTGAAATTATTATGAGCAACTGTGGCTGCTTCACAGACAACACACGTTCTGTTTTGGACACTACACAATTGTGGCTTCCTCGTTCCTACAGAAAAAACTTTTGTTCCGTGTTGTGCTATTTCTATGATTGTGTATCTGCAATAAAAAGTCTCCTCTCAAACTTTAACCACGCTTCACTGAAGACAAAGAATATTTAAGTCCAAAGGGGTCAGATCATTCTATGTTTCACATCTATGAGAACACAGTGCAATATTTCAAAACATGAGCCAAAGAACAAAGAGACTTGGATATACCCATGCCAAGAAATGTTATGCTGTTGCACATTTTTGAAACCTCTTTCTTATGTCTCCTGAAAATTGTTATTCTCCTGATGAGTATGCTATAAGCTATCACAAGTTGTGCCGCAACTTGGGTGTTTCTATATGTACTGCCTGGCTGTTTAATGCATTGTGTAAAAATACTGAAGTAGCCAGTTAAGAGAGGCTACTAGAATTAGCAGAAATTATTGGTGATAGCTAACCACAGTGCTTCCCAATTCTCATCAGAACATATATTTTTAGATTACAAAGGCTTCAGGTTAATTTACACATGCTCATTATCAATTGCATTAGTATTGGAGAAAGTTTACTTGATAAATAGCCAGTGACACCATGCTGTGGAATAAATAAGTAAAGAGAAAACATTAAATGTTAAAGAGACTATCTGTCATTATTACATAACACAGAGAATACGCCTTTATAGACAAATAGACTAGGAATTATAGAATGAGGGGTTTTTAATGGTGTCTAGCAGAATCAGAGGATAAATCATTGAGGAGAAAATAGTCAGCAATGCTAGATATACAGAATTTCATGTTTTCTAATCTCACCGGCTTGGTGGATTGACAAATTGTCTGTTATGTGGTTGGTGGGTTGTTTAATTAAAAACAATACAACTCCCTCAGGAAGATGCTACCTCTAAAGAGATGCTTATACAAGGGCAAACTAAAAAGACTCCATGGAGTTTTGTAATGTCAAAGTTCTAACTCAAATCTTGTCAGAAGTTTAATTCATGACCTGACAAAATTTACATGAAATCAATGGAAGAAAAAGAGACGGAGAGAATCAATGACCATAGTTACACCTCCATAACAAATAGTTTGTAGTTAATAAGGCAGCTAAAATAACCTAATCTGGAAGCACTGAATAAATTACCAAGGTTAGTCATTTGGGTGAAAATGCTTTACTAATGTCTGCTGAGACAGCCCCGTAGACAGTGCTCAGCCAATACCCTCTCAAGATTCGTCTCTCTCCCCACTTGGTACAAGCTGTGAATAGTAGGCAAGTTATTTAATCACTTTCTAACACAGTTTCTTCACATAGAAAGTTTATGTAATCATAGTACCTACCTTTGGGGTTTGTTATCAGATTAAGTGAAACAACACATCTACAGTACTTCAGAGTAGTCACTGGTTCATTTTAAGAACTGAATAAATGTTAGATGCTATTGCAGATTTCTTAGAAGACCACCGCCATCCATTTATCACTCACGCTACTTCACAAATATATTCTATCCACCGGATCATAGTTGCAAGCTAATATATATTAAATAAAATACAGTGGCGATTAATTTTGCACTTTGAATGTGTCAGGTGTTTCATACACTCGAAGTTTATGCCTTCAATAACCTACACTATAAATATTTTATACCCATTTCAAATATTTAAAAAATGAGACTCTAAAAACAGTTGCTTCTTCCAAAGTCAGAGAGTTATTAAATGGCATTGTCTCTGATAGAATTAAGAGTTAAACAGTGGAAGTTTGAATCTAGCTTTTATAATTCTAACTAGCTGTATTAATTCAAAAATACAGTCAAATCTGCCAACTTCCATTTAATAATCTAAAATGGAGTTATCTTTTGTGGAAAAAACTCTCAAAAATTTGATATAGAAGGAATGTGTTTCAACACAGTAAAAGCCATATATGACAAATCTACTACTAATATTATACTTAATGGTGAAAATTTGAAAACATTTTTTCCTAAGAGCTGGAACAAGACAAACATGCCCACTCCTACCATTTCTTCTGAAAATAATACTGGAGGTTAGAGCCATAGCAATTAGACAGGAGGAATAAATAAATGGTATTTAAATTAGAAAGGAAGAAGTTAAATTGTCCCTGTTTACAGGAGATAATATTTTATACATAGGCACTCCTAAAAACTCCAAGAAACATTGAAACTAATAAAAAGTTCACTAAAATTTCAGGATATAGAATCAGCATTCAAAAATCAGTAGTATTTTTATACACTAACAACAAACTATCTGAAAAAAAAGAAAGAATTTTATTTTCAATAGCTATCAGAAAATGAATACTTAGGAATAAATTTAACCAAGAAGAAAAATATTCCACACATTTATGGTCAACTGATTTTTTTTTTTGAGTTGGAGTCTCACTCTGTCGCCCAGAAACAAATATGTTTCTTTAGTTAACTAACTTGTACAGTGCTTAATATATTACAGTCTCTGTTGCAATCATTTTAGAGATAATACCTCTAACTTACTCCTTCTAACAACCTTGTGAGATGAAGAATGCTGTTTTCCACATTTTATAAAAAAGAGGAGAAAGCCTAGATAGGTCAAGTAATTGATCAAGTTCCCATGGCAAGAAAGTGGCAGCCAGGATTTAGCTCCAGAAAATCTCACTCCAGACTCTCACTGTGACAACCTTGCTAGAAGAGCTCTGAGGGATAATTTTTTTCCAGGATAAGTAACAACATTTTATCAGACATACAGCATACTTTACTGGGATTCATTCTGTTGTGTCCCGTACGAGTTGCGTTAAAGTCATACTGGCAAAGAGTACATGCCATTAATGGTGGCTATCAGTCATTATTGCCTCAAGATTTCATTTTTTCAGGGCAGCTTATCACTACTAGCTGAAGCTAAGATGAAACTTAACCAAGGAGCCAAGTTACTTTATAAAGACTGTTACAGGAAATAAGAAAATTCATTATCCAATATATTTGGTTTTGTAAGCTGTCACTTGATTAAAACTCATGTATCAGATGAGTTATGTTATTTCCCACTATTCAATATGCATGATTAGAATAAAATAGTAGCTAAAACTTTAAACGAGATAAATAGTTTTATCGTTGTAAGATTTTCAAAGATATGCTATCAATTGTGATTACACAGTAAGAAGAAGTATACTATAAAAGTAAATATAAAATATTTACATGATTTATATAAGTCTTCCCCCTAATTTTAAATGTCAAATTCTCTTCTCTCAAGGGAAAAAAAATAAAACCTATTGGTTATTTTGAAAAAAAAAATGAACAACTTTTGAAAAGATTATGCAATTCCCAGATTGGTTTAGTGTAGTGTAGATTAAATGCCAGATGTACATTTAGATAATTGTTTTAAAGAAAGAATATATTGAGAGAATTTTGCATCCTTTTTATCCCTAGATAATTTCAGGGAATAATTAGAAAGTGGAAAAATACATAGAGCATAGGCAGGTAAGTTCAGGGCAGCTTTTTACCATGTGTTCTTTGAAGGGAGATCCATGGCAAATACATTTATTTTCATATCTTATTTACTCAGTAAACCATTATTATGAAGAGTTGCACAATGCCAATTGATGCATTTCTTTATTAAAGACCCGTTCTCTCATTGTTACCTCCTTTTCTTTCTATTTTTGTCTACTATTAAAACAGCACAACTTTTTCACATTTCATAGTGTTCCACAAGCCATCTGCTCTTGCCTTTCCAAAATATGGAAATATAAATACTTTCTTTTTAGCTTTTGCATCTAATTTGCCTCTTTTATTTTAAATCTCTCAGGACCAATATGCATTTCATGTCAGCTGCCGAATGTTCAGAGAGCCTCTGAAATTGGGTGACATTTAGCAATAATAGTTACATTTTTGAAGCCCTCTTCTGCTTCACTTAAAAAAGGAGACAGTCTAAGTCATTAGATTTTGTCAAATCCCCTTTAAACATTAACATGCAAAGAATTTTGGGGGCGTAAACGAATTTTATCCCAATAGTGATCTTGAATAAACAAATGATTTCACATATAATTGATTGGAGTATTAAAAAACAAATAACTGTCATTTTTGCTCCATGAATATATACATTTATGACTATCCGAGGGGGGAACTTTCTTCAGTTAACCACTCAATTGGCATCAATCATTTAATTTTAGAAACATGAACTGAATATATTTTACACTTCAAATATATATACTTAAATTGTCATTGTGTAGGTGAGGCCTATTTAGAAATGTTGCGTACCTTGCCTGCTATATTTGTGTGGACTCTAAAACAAAGCTCTTGAAATAATGCTTTTCCACCCAAATATTTGTAGTTAGGAATCTTCGGGTTGATGGGAGCTTCTTATAGTCCTGTGATTTCTTTCAACTTTTAAGATGAAAATATTAAAACTTGTTATATCTTTTTGATAATTGAGTCACCTCCTGCCCCCAAACCTGAGTTTAATGAAGAATTTTCCTGTTCTTCATCTGTCTTCAAGCTGTTTTGGGTTCAGCATGCAATTTGCAGTTATACAATTCCTGCTTTTCACCAGCTTACTCCATCAATGGATAAACTAATTTCCAACTTAATGGAAAGATTTGTGATGGCTTAACTGCTTCATGAGGCTAAAAATTTAGACCAAACTGATTTTAAATTTCATTTCCAGAGAAAAATGGTTATGACCTAAGAATCGCTTTTAAAACTATTTCCAATTTTAAAGGCTTGTTTAAAAACAGACTTTTTTTTTTTTTTTGGTAGTTTTCCTGTTGATGCTGAGAGGAACAATTATTCCATCTTATGAATTGTCTTCCATGGTTTCTGCACTCAGAGATTGATGATCAGGGAGAATTCATATACCATTGAATTCACATGAAAAATAGGCA
Organism: Carlito syrichta; assembly: GCF_000164805.1. Lineage (NCBI taxonomy): Eukaryota > Metazoa > Chordata > Mammalia > Primates > Tarsiidae > Carlito > Carlito syrichta. Next base: position 842,497 of record NW_007247223.1, on the reverse strand, counting down.
TTCAACTTTTATTGTGACTTTATCCCATAATAATGGGCAAATGATTATGCAATTTACAACTAATTCTAGCTCATGTCTTTAAGCTCAACTTTATCTAAATTATCAGATGTGCTAGTAAACATAATTATGTTTTTCTTTTGTGACAAGATGTCATTGAGGATGATAAAAAAGAAACAGCAATTTATTATTAAAAATACTTTCATAGTTACCTACACATACAATTTAGCTTGGATTATATTTCTAATTCCTTTAAAGAATTAATTTGATATTTATGATGATTATTCCTTGTGTGATGTTTAAAAACCAACTTCAGTTTAAAATAATTAAATAATTTTCAGCTGGACCGTAATTGAACATGGTTTGTAAGATTTTTAAGGATTTTATAACTTAACAAATAGTAATAGCAGTATGTATATTGAATATTGAAATACTGTCATAGCATGTCTATAGCAAATTATGTCCATTCCCTGAAATTAAATGAACAAGGCTGAGATATATAATTTAAGGACACATGTTGAGCTATAAGGGTTTACCCAAAGATGTATGTGGGAAGGAAGTGTATTACGAGACTACGTCAAAAATTTTGTTTTGTTTTCCTAAGCAAATCTTAACTTGGAGGTAAGTTTTTGTTTTGTTGTGTTGTGTTCTTAAACAACCTTCAACTTTAATTCCAAAGGGGAGCTATATACTAGCCAGACAGAATAGTGTGACAATAGCAAAAACTCTATACAACATTGTGGTTACATTTTAACTTCAACTGTGATGTAATGAGACTTGAATCTTGCCTTTGTCACGTACTAGCTGAGTGGCCTGGGTAAAATTAACACCCGTGTGCCTCTTTACCATCATCTGGAAACTAGTCATCACATGGTTTAGTGCGTTTGTGAGTATTCGATAAAGAAATGTGTGTGCAAGTAGCTGACATACATATTCAATAAAATTGTGAATTTTGTTAGAATTAACACTTCTCAGGCCCAAATTTTTCCTTTGCCTTTTTTCCTTGCACGAGGATCTAGCAGTTTCCAGTCTTGATTTGTGAAAACACAACAACAAAACCCTAGTGTTCAATTTATTTAAAGGCATAATTTAAAATGTCATAGAAAAAAAGTTGTATTACAAGCATGTATTCCATTTACAGAAACTTTTATGTAATTTTACCTTTAAGGGGTAACTTACAGCTCATATTATTTTGTCAAGCATAGACTATGTTCTTGTTAAACCCTGTCCCAGTCATGTGGTTCTTTGAGTTCTGGAGGGGCCACATATTCCCAAGTTTTGACCCCTCCCCTACCTTGGGAAGATGAATCTCTTCTCTTTCCCTCTCCAATTTCTGTTCTAACTAAGCTATATTTTCCAATCTAAAAAAAAAAATCAAGTTTAAGGAAAATTATAATAGATATATAATCAAATGTAATATGCTATAAGTATACAGTACCGATCGTGTCAATACTAATAGTGTTTCAAAGGCTTCATGTTGTAAGTCACATTTATGCGGGGTTTTGAAATATAAATAGACTTATTAACTGCCAAAGAAGAGATAGCATTTCACGCAGAAGAGAAACATGAGCAAAGTTATGGAAATATATGAATAGGTAAGCGACTTTTAAAAAGGAAGGCATCATAGATAAAACTTAAGTCTGAAGGCATAGAGTGAGAGCCAGTAAAAACAATCAAGCAAATAAGAGGCTAGAATTTTCACGAATCAGTACGGTGTATATCCACAAAAACAGTCCATAGAACATCCAGGAGTTACTTTAATAAATCGCTGTTTTTTCATACAAAATTAAATTACAACAGCTTTGAGTTTTCACCTTGCAATTCCTCCTGCAATGCGACAAAAGGGGTAAGACCCACCAGTATCAGCCAGGGGAGGATGTAAGCATACATTGGTATATGAAGAACGCCAGTCATTATTTTACGTAATTGAAGTTTACAGTACCTGGTACAATTCCAGTCTGATGCCTCATTTTCTATGTTTGAATGAATGAGCTGCCCATGCAGATACAGAATGGTATTCTATTTTTGCAGCGAGATAGTACTTACTCAGAACTTCAACAACAACAAAAAAATAGAGGACAGCTGATTTTGTAATTAGAATTTTGCACAATTCTATTGAGTCAAGTAGGAGATAAGAATAAAACACTAGTACAGCCTCTGTGGACAACAGTGTGGCGATTCCTAAAAGATCTAAAAATTGACCTTCCATACGACCCCGCAATCCCCCTACTGGGAATATACCCAGCAGAAATCAAATCACTCTATAAAAAAGATACCTGCACATGTATGTTTATCACAGCATTGTTCGCAGTAGCAAGAACATGGTACCAATTGTGCTGTCTATCAAAAGAGGACTGGATTAAATAAAATGTGGTACATATACATGATGGAATATTACGCAGCCATAAATAAGGACAAAATCATGAACTTCATAGCAACCCGGATGGACCTAGAGTCTATAATAATACTGAGTGATCTTTCACAGAAACAAAAACTGAGAATCACATGTTCTCATAAGTGGACCTTGAACAACTATCATAATACTCTAAGAAAAGGATTGGCAGCAGTGGGAAACTGCCAGGAGGGCGGCGGGGAAGCTGGATTGGTGGGAATGGGAGTCTCCCTAGGGAAGTGGGGTACACCTCATCAACAAGGGAACCTGCATAATGAACATTTGTATACCTAACCCTGAATTGTACCCCACGTCTTTAAAATAAAAAAATTAAAAGTCTAAACACAATAAATAAAACACTTCTGCTTGGGATTGTTCACTTGGGTTTTACCTCGGTCCAGTAAAAGGTCAGAATATCTGTATGCTGATCTTCCTTAGTGGAAATGATATTTCAAAAAATTCTTGGAGAAGGAAACATTAAATTAAAAGAAATCAAACTAGTTCCAGGAAAGACCCACAGAATTGTTTTTAGTGGCATGAATATAAAGAAAATTGACGGTCATTTAAGTAGAGCAGTTTATGTATAGATCGCTTACAAACAAATATTCTGGAAGGATCTTATATGCCTGTGATTCTACAAGACTGAACTGGTCAAAGTTTCCCATTGCATTCATTTTTATTTTAAGGTGTCACTTCCATGTCTTTCCCAATCTGATAGATAGACTTCACCTTGAACCTCTTTATTTTTGTAGAAACAGTAGCTATGGATAACATAACTCTGGTACTGGCAGAAACAACTTGCCTGCCAAAACAAAATATGATAGCAGAAGATTAAAGTGTTCGTTTGTTTATCTCAACATTTATTTTTCAGTGCTCTATGGAGTTCGCTAATGCATGAATATTCTTCTCTGTGGTTCCAAAGATGAATAAAAATAGTATATTTAATTAATTACACGCAAATGAGATTTTTGAAATAGATATTCTAAAAAATCATCTTTCAATGGGTAGAATCATCTGTTAATGATCCAGTATTACCCTTAGATTCAATAATGATCGTGTGCTTACTTTTATTGTGATAGTTGTTTGTTCACGGTACTCACACTTTTTTTTTTTTTTGAAGTGAACATAATCTCAAGATTTTATTCTCTTCATAATTAAACAAAATATGACATTAGAACTGGATCACTTGGCCCTTTCTCTTCTTATCTCTTCCCAGTTCAGAATGCTTGCATCTTTTAATAGCCAGCATTCTCTTAGATCTGCAGTTGGGCTCAACACACTCGCGTCTCTGCGCAATCTTCCTTGTAGTTTCGACCTTTTACCAGAATATCGGCTTTGTCTGCCCACCATAGCCACTTTGCCTCCTGTCATAACGCCACTTTCCCTGGGCATACAGGGAATCCGTGTACTTCTTGGGCCATGTCACTCTGTGGGGGTGGTGCTTGCCACGCTTCTTACAGAAACTCCAGCAGGTTTTAGGAATGCTCACCATGTTTTCAAGAACACTATCAGCACAGAAAGACTCGTGGGTTTTATGTTCATAAAACACAACTGATACATTTATATTATAGATGCTATACTTATATGTAAAACTGACCAGATAAGGTGGCTTACACCCTAATCCTAGTACTTTGGAAGGCCCAGGCAGGAGGCTTGCTTTAGTACAGGTGACTGAGATCAGCCCAGGCGACATTGTGAGACCTTATCTCTGCAAAAAATGAGATAAAAAAATGAGCTGAGCAGAGTGGCACATGCCTGTAGTCCCAGCTACTTGTGAGGCTGTGGCAGAAGAATGCCCTGAGCCCAGGAAGTCAAGGCTGTGGTGAGCCATGACCGTGCCACTGCACTCCAGCCTGGGCTACAGAATGAGACCCTGACTCAACAATAAGGCCAAAGTAAAAATATTTGTAACCTACTCGTACGTTTTAGGTTCACATTAAGTTGTTCATTTGTGCATATACATACCTGAACTCATATAATAAGATATATTTTACATGCACTGCAATACATACAGCATTTACAATATAGTGAATTCATATTATATGTTATATTTGTCTTATATAACTGTGTATATAACATTGTAATAGACCATTTAACTATTTTCATCCCAGTATTCATGATTGCAGAACCAAACACTTCTACTTCGGGTGTCGTACCAATACCAGAGAAGTGATATTACCAGAAAGATTTGAGAATTGAAAGAAATACGCATTTGTGCCTTTATTTTACTTATTTTATGAGCGGTGAGGTGCATGTGAGGATTTGCTACATAAGTAAACTGTGTGCAGGTGGGGGTGAGCTTCTAGCGAGCCCTCCCTCCTCCTGGTAGTGGGCCTAGTGCCCAGTGTGTGGCCGTGAGCCCCTTGTCACTTTTCCCTCCCCACTTCCTCTAGCAGTATTCACCCTCTATTGTTTCTACTTTCATCCTCAGGACTGACTTAGGTGTGAGATCGTGGGGTGTTCCGTTTTTTGTTTCTGTGATAGTTCACTTAGAATAACGGTCGCCAGCTGCATCCCCGTTGCTACAAAGGATATGACTTTGTCCCTCTGTAGGGTTGCATAGTATTCCAGAGTACCACCTTTTCCTTATCCAGTCCCCTCCCTACGAGTGTCTGAGTTCGTTTCATGTTTTTGCTATCGTGAATAGTATTGTAATAAACATACATGTGCAGATGTGTTTTTGGTAGAGTGATTCGTGTTCTTCTGGGCTTATTCCCAGAAGTGGGATTGCTGGGTTGTATGGTAGCTCAATTTTTAGTTCTTTGAGAAAACACCATTCTGCACTCCACAAAATTGAAACAACTTACACTCCCACTTTAACAGTGTAGAAGTGTTCCTTTTTCTACACGGTCTTGCCAACTCCTGTTGTTGTTTTTTTTTTTGTCTTTTTAATGAAAACCATCCTGACTGGTGTGAGATGGTATCTCATTGTAGTTTTAATTTGCATCTTTCTGATGATTAGTAAGGCTGAGCATCTTTTCATATTTAATGGCTGCCTGAATGCCTTTCTTTGAGAAGTGTCTTTTCGTGTTCTTTCCCCACTTAAAAAAATTAATTATAATTTTTATTTTATCTATCTATCTATTTATTTATTTATTTATTTATTTTTTGAGTTGGAGTCTCACTCTGTCGCCCAGACTGGAGTGCAGTGGCCGCTCCCTGGCACCGCAGCCTCGACCTGCTGGGCTCCGGCGATCCTTCCGCCTCAGCCTTCCCAGTAGCCGGAATTACAGGTGCGCGCTACCACGCCCGGCTGATTTTTTGATTTATTGTAGAGATGAGGTCTCGCTGCCCAGGCGGGTCTCGAACCCGCGGGCTCAGGCAATCCACTCACCTCAGCCTCCCAAAGGCGCGGGATTACAGGCTGAGCCACCGAGCCCGGCATAATTTTTATTTTAAAGATGTGAGGTACAGTTCGGGATTAGTTACTTAAGTGGTCCAGGTAAAGTTTGAGCATCCTCATTGATATTATGTGCCTCCCCTCCCCTGGCAGTGCCCCACTACTGCCAATCTCTTTCTTATAGTATTATGGTAGATGTTCAGGGTTCGCTCATGAGTGAGAATACCTGGTACTCAGATCTTTGTTTCTGTGACAAACCACTGAGTATTAGAGACTCTTAAAGCATTCAGGTTGGAGTGAAGTCCATAATTTTGTTTTTCTTTATGGCTGTATAATATTCCACTGTGTATATGTACCACATTTTCTTTATCCAGTCCACTTTTGATGGACAGCATGGTTGGTTCCATGTTTTTGCTATTGTGAATAAGTTGCAATAAACGTGCATGTGTAGGTATCTTTTTTTATAGAGTGATGGAAATTGGAATAGGCAAACGATGCCTGATTAACTCTCCAAAAGTGAATGCCATAAAAGATAAGATAGACCTCATTAAACTGAAAAACTCCTGCAAAGCAAAAGAAACCATCAATTTCTTGATGGGAGACAACCCACAGAATGGGAAAAGATATTTGCCAACTGTAAATCTGACAAAGACCTGGCATCCAGGATCATCGATAAGGAATTCAAATGTGCTGAAAGGAAAAGAAAAACAAACAGCCCTATTAAAAAGTGGGTCAAAGATATGAATACACACTTCTCAGAAGACACCATTCAAGCAATCAACAGATACACGAAAAAATGCTCAGCCTCACAAGTCATCAAAGAAATGCAAATTAAACCTACACTAAGTTACCACCTAACTCCAGGCAGGATGGCCAACATCAGATACTGGAGAGAATGCAGAGAAGATGGAATGCTTCTACACTGTTGGTGGGAGTGTAAACTAGTACATCGCCTATGGAAAACAGTGTGGAAATTTCTAAAAGATCTAAAAATAGACCTTCCATACGACCCAGTAATCCCCCTTCTTTGCCCACCTTTTAATAGTTTGTTTGTTCTTTTCCTGTCTATTGGTTTGAGTTTTTTGTAGGTCCTGGATATTAGGCCTTTGTCAGAGGCATAGCTTGCAAATATTTTTTCTCATCCCATGGATTGCCTCTTTACTCTCTTGATGGTTTATTTTATTACGCAAAAACTTTTAGTTTGATAAGGTCCCACCTAGCAGTCTTAGCTTCAGTTCATTTCCTTTTGAGGACTTGGCAGTGTTTTTTAGTTCTAATTATAGCGGTCTTTTATCTCTTTAATTAGGAAGTTGCCAGGGTAATTTATTTTTTTGTGACTATTGTGAATGAGAATGTGTTTTTTATTTGGTTCTCAGCCTACTTGTTGTTAATATATGGAAATGCATCTGTTTTTCCAATGCTGATTTTGTAGTCCAAGAGTTTACCAAAGTTGTTTATCAGTGTGAGGAGGTTTTTGCAGACTCGCTAGAGTTTTCTAGACTTTGAAGCATATCATTTTTTTAAAGGGATAGCTTAATTTACCCTTTTCCCATTTAAATACCTCTAATTTCTTCCTTCTTCCTTATAGCTCTTGCTAGGACTTCCATTAATGTGTTGGACAGGAGGGATGAGACTGGGCATCCTTGTCTTGTTCCAGTTCTTAGGGAGAATGCTTCCCAATTCTGCCTATTAAGTATGATGATACTTACAGGTTTATCATAGTTGTCTCTAACTGTTTTGAGAAATCTTCCTTCAGTACCTAGGACTTTGAGTGTTTTTTATCAAGAAGCCATGTTGGAATTCATCTAAAGGTTTCTCGCATCTAATCTAAGTGGTTCTTGGTATTACACCTGTTTATGTGAGCAATACATTTATTTATTTTTGTATGTTGAACCAGTCTTGCATCCTAGGAATGAAGCCCACCTGGCTGTGATGGATGATCCTTGAAATGTGCAGTTGAATTCGATTTGCTACAGTCTTGTTGAGAATTTTTGCATCTGCATTCATCACGGAAATTGGACTGTAGTTTTCTTTCCTTATTGGGTCTTTGTCATTTTTGGTTATTAGGATGACATTGGCTTCATAGAATGAGCTAGGGAAAATTATTCTTTGTTTCTCAATTGCCTGGAATTGATTGGTGTCAGCAATTCCTCGTAGGTCTTGTGGAATTCAGCTGAGAAATAATCTGGCCCAGGATTTTTTTTGGAGGTTTCTTATTACTGAGATTTCTTGAATTGTTATTGGTCTATCTAGGGTTTCAATTTCTTCCAATTTTAATCTTTGGAGGCTATGTGATGCTGGAAAATTCTTCATTTTTCTCTATATTTTCTACTTTATTTGCATACAGATGTTCATAATAACATATGATACCCTTTTTAGTTTCTTCAGTGTCCGTGTGACGTCACTTTTCCAGTTCTAAGTACTTGAACTTTCTATCTTCTTCTTTTTTGTCAGTTTAGTCATGGGTCTGTCAATCTTATCCTTTCTCCAAACCAACTTTTTGTCTCATTAATTTGTACTATGATTTTATTGGTCTCTATTTCATTCAACAGTGACTTTATTTTAATAATTTCAAATTTTCTACTACTTCTAGGATTGAATTGCTCTTGACTTTCCAGCTCTATCAGGAATGACTTTAAGCTGTTAACTTGAGATCACTCAGTTTTCTCCATATGTGTGTACAATGTTGTAAACCTCCTGCTCAGCATTATTTTCCTGGTATTTCAGAGGTTTTGGGGTGCTGTGTCTTTGTTTTCACTTGTTCTTAATAATTCTTTATTTCTGCCTTGATTTTTGTGTTAACCCAACAGTCATTCAGAAGCATGCTATTTATTTTTTATGTATTTGTGTACATGTTGGGCTTCTTGTTGGTGATGATATTTTTTTTTTTCTGCTGTGTTCTGAGAAGATGCTTGGTATGATTTTGACATTTTGAAATATGTTCATGCTTTATTTATGCCTGATTGTATGGTTGATCTTGGCATATGTTCCATGTGCTCATGAGAAGATTGTATATTCTCTGGTTATTGGGCAAGGTGTCCTGTAGATATCTATTAGGTCCAATTAGTCAAGTGTTGAGTTAAAGTTCTGGATTCCCTTGTTAATTTTTTTGCCTCAATGATCTGTCTAAGGCTGCTAACAAGGTATCAAATATCTGACTATAGTTGCATGGCTGTCTATGTCATCACATAATTTTTTTTTGTTGTTGGAGTCTCACTCCGTCGCCTAGACTGGAGTGCTGTGGCCGCTCCCGGCCACTGCAACCTCGACCTGCTGGTCTCTGGGATCCTTCTGTCTCAGCCTTTCAAGTAGCTGGAACTACAGGCACGCGCTACCACACCCGGCTAATTTTTTGATTTATTGTAGATATGAGGTCTCACCAAGTTGCCCAAGCGGGTCTCAAACCTATGGGCTGAGGCAGTCCACTCACCTCAGCATCCCAAGGCGCAGGATTACAGGCTGAGTGAGCCACTGAGCCCGGCTGTCATCACATAATTTATTTAGAAATTGTTTTATAAATCTGAGTGATCCTAGATTTATATTGAACGCATATATATTCAAGATTTATACCTCTTGTTGGTGGATTGAACCTTTTGTCATTATATAGTGTGCTTTTTGACTTTTATTGGCTTAAAGTCTGTTTTGTCTAATACAGTAGATATCCATAATCATTTTGTTTTACATTTTCCTAGAAGATTTTCCTCCAGCCCTTTACCTTACATGTGGATGTCATTTTCAAGGAGATGTGTTTCCTGAAGTCAGCAGGAGGATAGCTCATACTTATTTATCCAATTTTTACTCTATGCTATTTGAGTGACACGTTCAATCCATTCACCTTTAAGTTAATAATTGATATATGAGGGTTTAATCCTGATATAGTACCATTAAGAGGCTGCTTTGCTTTTTAGGTTTTGTGGTAGATCTGCATGGTCTATGAACTCTGTTTGCCTGTGCTTTTGTGATCAGCGAATCTGTTCTTTCATTTCTGTGCTTAGAACTTTCTTAATCATCTTCTGAAAGGGCTGGTCTGGAGGTGGTGCATTCTCTTAGGGATTAGAGGTTTTTTAAAAACATGTAATTCTCCTTCATTAATGAAGTCTTGCTTGGCAGGTTAGGAAATTCTTGGTTGGAATTGCTTTTCCTTAAGAATGTTAGAGATGGCATCTTCATCCCTTCTGGTGTGTAGAACTTCTGCTGAGACGTCAGCTGCAATGCTGATGAGTCTTCCTTGGTAGGTGGTGTATACCTTTTCTCTAAAAATTCTCCTAGACTTTTTTCTTTTATGCTTACCTGTGCAAACAGATCATTGTGTGTCTTGGGACTACCTTGCAGGAGTTCTCTGAAACTCTTGTGCCTACATGGCAGCCTCTTTGGTGAGAAAGGGGAAATTTTCTTGGATGACTTCTTGGAATGCTTGTTCTAGAGTGCTTTCAGTAACTGTTTCTTTCTCAGAGATGCCAATTAGCCATAGATTTGGTCCCTTTACATAATCTAACACCTCTCTTAGGCTTTGCTTATTCTTCTTCAGCCTTTTCTTCTTATTTTTGTCATACTTAGTTAGTTTGATCCTCAAGTTCTAAGATATTTAGCATCTGCCTAGTGTATTCTGCTGTTCAGGATTGCCATTCTGCTTTGAAATTCCAGAAAATAATTCTTCATTTCCAGGAGTTCAGATGGGACTTTTCTTATATTGGCTAGCTAAGCATTTATTTCCTGAATTGTTTCTGTTGCCTGGATGATCTGTGTTTCCATTTTGTCTTTGCTTTCTTTGACTGTCTTTACCATCCATAATCTGAATTCTGTGTCTGGCATCAGGGATGGGCTGTTTTGGAGGGGTTCCATTGCTTGGGATCTAGTAGCTGCTTTGTGGGTGACAATTCATTGAGGCTTCAGGGATTGCTTTTTTTCTGTTTTTTCCTCATCTATGAGGACAGACTCCTCTCTTATTTTGTTTTTTTTTTAATTTTTTTCGTTTTGTTGTTTTTTTAGTTAGGTGAGGTTGGTACATTTGGGGTGGCCTTTGAGGGATTTATTATGGTTTTGCTTGTTTTATCCCACGGAACTCTCCAATGTTATGTTGCACTTTTTTTTGTCCTGAAGGTAGTTGTCCGTGAGGGCTCAAGAAATGTGGATTTTGTTGTTTTTCTGAGTCTGACTGCCCTAAGAGGTTACCTCCATTTGGCTGGTGCTGGAAGGTGCCTACAAGGTATCCTGTGGTGTGAAGCTGCAGGGATTGGATTCTAAGGGGAGTTGGTCATTGATGTCTATGGGGGATCCTCTCGAGAAAATCTCTGACACTCGTCTGTGGACTAGGTTGCAAAATATAGGGTGGCATGGGCTTTCTTCTTAACTCCTTCTCAAGGACTGTTGCAATGGACTGTATTAGTTGACTTCTAGCCAGGAGGAAGCACTTGCAGAAGACGACTATCTGTGATGGTGTCTGTGGGCTTTTTGTTTGGCCTTTGTTTCCCCAGGGAGTGTGCAGATGACATAGGCAGTGGGCGGGCCTATGGGAACTCCCCAAATTCCTCAATCCCTGGGCTTTTGGGGTGTGGGGGAAAGGCTTTTGGGAGACTAGTTCAGACTGGACTATTCTCCAGCCTCCCCCCTTCCGTAAGCCCATTAGTTACCACATTAGTTACCACCATGGAAAACGGGTTCACTGGTTGCTTTGGCCACACAGTAGGGATGGCCAAGCCTTTTCTCTCGCACAAAATAATACACACAACAAAAAAGGGGTTACAAGGATGACAGCACCCCTCTACCACCTCCAACTCACCTTCCATTGTCTGAGGCTGTCCACACTCAGAACTCAGTTTACTTCTGCAGCAACATTTTTGAAGCAGGCTGGAAATGGTTGGTCTGTGTTCCAGATCCCCAGCTATCTGTGATCAGTGGGACAGGAGAGCAGGAAGGGACCCTCTGGCTGCTGCAGCAGCGGCATGGCCCTCTGTTGCTCAGAAGCATTCATTCTGGGAGAGAGGAGTTACTGTGTTAACAGGGCTCCTCCTGGCTTCCCTTCCCTCACTAGAGGCCGACCACGTTCAGAACTCAAAAGCTTCTTCAGCAATAGGGTCTCTCGTTAGCTTTTCCCAAACCAAAACCTACCCTTGGGATGAGTAGTGGTGGCTGGGCCAGGGTTCTTTAATTGTCTGGGAGTTGGCCTCCAAGCACTGCCTGCAGGGAATGCTTTCTCAGGGATGATTTGGCCTTGAGCATTCAGAGCTCGAATGGGTTGACAGATCCACACGGTCTCTGGCAGCCCATCGTTGTGTCAAATCTGAGCCTTTTCCCATGTGCTGAAAGGCTAGGGGGTTCCTCCCCGTCCATGCCAGGACCAAGAGCTAAATTCTTAATTTCCTGCACTCATCATTTCCAGAGGCTGCTCTCTGTTTCCCATGTGAGCCAGGCAAGGATTGGGCTTCGCGACCCCAAAAGAGGCTGACCACTCTCTCTCCTCCTGGATCTCTCTGTGTCCCATTGGACCTCTGCAGGTTGTGGGGTGTGCCCTGTATCTCTCATCCTGCTCCTTTGCTGGGGGTCTCTGTTTGCTGTGGCTTTCTGTCCTGGTTTGCTCCAAGAGGCACCAGTTGGCTAAATCCTGAACCAATGAGCAGGTAAGGCTTCAGACTTTGAGCTTAGTATATGACTCAAACATTTTCCCAAGGTCAATACCTCTGTCTATAGATGTACTTCCTATAGCCAAAGGCAGGCATATCTTCTTGGCAATATCACCAACGATCTTAGTATTGGCCATCATATTCAGTTTTTCTGGGAGTCACAGATGAGACAACTCTATAATCTGTGGTCAGGGATCAGCAGAATTGACCATTTTACAATATTTCAGTTGTGGTCAGTAGCCTGTGACTTTATTCTACGTCACTTGGAAGGCTGAGGCAAGAGGATTCCTTCAGTCCAGGAGTTCAAGGTTGTAGTGCACTGTGATCATGCCTGTGAATAACCACAGCACTTCATCCTAGGCAATATAGTGGGACCCTGTCTCCAAAAAAAAAGAAAAAAAATCTATACATAGTCTTATCAATAAAAATGCTTATTTTCATGTATGTGTGTGATTTTAGCTACAAAGTTTTCTCAATCTATCTCAATCAATTAGCTACAATTTTTTATTATTTTTATGCTAGCTAGTAACTTCTCCCTTCTTAAAATTATTTATAAAAGCTTTTATTTACATTGTTTTGTCTAGTCTCTAATTTTTTAACATTTATCAACTAACCATCACTTCCCTCACTTCTGATAGGTCTCCAAATAGAACATCTTTTATATACCTCATACGATGCTTAAAAAGTAATTGTGTGTGTGTGTGTGTGTGTGTGTGTGTGTGTGTGTGAAATTCATGAAATTATTTATGCCTGATTTTGCATTTTAGCTAGTATCCCACATATCTCTAATGTAGCACACAGAGCAAGTAGAACATCTTACATTTTTTCCCGTTTTCAAAATAGCTTTATTGATGCTTAACTGAACTACAGTAAGCTACACAAATTTAAAGTGTTTAATATGATGCTTTGCACACAAACACATGCACACACACACATGTGATACACACACATGCAAACTCACAAAACCACTTCCACAGTCAAGTAGAAGGTGTGGCCCTCTATCTCTTGATAATCATTTTCCACTGCCCAGACTATCCTTTCTGCCCACTGTCCACCACCTCCCAGCAAAGCTTGATCTGCGCTATTATACATAAGTGTGTACTTTACATAATTTTATAAAAATGAATGCATAAAGTATGTGCTCTTTTGTTTGTTTTGTTTCCATCACCCAAGGTAATAATTTTGAGATTCATCATGAAGTTTTCTGTACCAACAAATAGCTTATTTCTTCGTTTTGCTGGACAATATTCCATTAGATGGACAGCTGCAATTTGTTGATCCATTCACTTGTTGATAAACATTTAGATTTTTTTCAGTTTGGGGCCAGTACAAATAAAGTTGCTATACATATTTGTGTGCAAGTCTTTTATAGACATGTTTTAAAAATATTGGGAATTCCTAGTGATTAAAAGTCTGGATCTTATGATAGACATATGAATAACTTCTTTAATAACTACTACAATGTTTTTTAAAGTAGTTATTCCAGTTTTTAATTCTACCAGGAATATACGAGCATGCTCCTTTGTTCACATCCTCAAAATACTTCGAGTTTTTTCCTTGGTGTCTTTTTCAGCCCACAGGCTATTTAAAAGCATAGCCTTTAGTTTTCTAATCCTCAAAATTTTTCAAAGCTACTTTTCTTGTGAGCCTTAAATTTAATTCCATTAATTTTTGTATTGAAGTACTCTTAACCTAATTTTTTTCTGAATTTCAAAGATTACATATATTATTTATACTAGTATTGTGGTCAGAGAACATACTTCATAGGACTTGAATTCCTTTAACTTTATCAGTAATAGTTTTATGTCCTAAAATACGGTCTAGCTAGCCGGACTCGGTGGCTCAGCCTATAATCCCGCGCCTTTGGGAGGCAGAGGTGAGTGGATTGCCTGAGCCCGCGGGTTCGAGACCCGCCTGGGCAGCGAGACCTCATCTCTACAATAAATCAAAAAATCAGCCAGGCGTGGTAGAGGTCGCCTGTAATTCCGGCTACCCAGAAGGCTGAGGCGGAAGGATCGCCGGAGCCCAGAGGGTCGAAGCTGCGGTGGCCGGGAGTGGCCACTGCACTCCAGTCTGGGTGACAGAGTGAGACTCCAACTCAAAAAAAAAAAATATGGTTTAGCTGAATAAATGTTTTACGTATGTTTGAACTGAATGTCTATTTCTGTTGTTTGTTTGGGAGGGGTAGTTACATTAATCTATAAATGTCAATTAATTCAAATTATTGATATACAGTTCAACTTTTCTAAATACAGACAGCCCTTTTGTTTTTTTTTTTTTTGAGTTGGAGTCTCACTCTGTCGCCCAACCTGGAATGCAGTGGCATGCTCATGGCCACCGCAGCCTCAACCTGCTGGGCTTAGGTGTCCCTTCCGCTTCAGCATTCTAAGTAGCTGGAACCACACGCTGCGCCTGGCTATTTTTTTTAAATTTACTGTAGAAATGAGAACTCACCAAGTTGCCCAGGTTAGTCTCAAACCCAGGCTGGACTCAAGCAATCCTCTCACCTCCACTTCCCAAAGTTCTGGTATTCCAGGCCTGAGCTACTGTGCTCTGCTAATGCTCGTTTTGGAAATTAGTTTAGGACCACACACATCACTGTATAAGTTAACATTTCTATAACAATGAAGCCAGCTTTTATTGGCAGTAACATATTCTTCTTTAGTATTCTTTTGGCTACCATTTTCTTTCAATATGGCGGCTAACATGAACATTGATGCCTGGATGCTAGCCAAACTGATTAGAAGACATCTGAAGCATCACTAACATAAAAAGTTTATCATAGCATATTCACATATTGAATATCAAGTGCCACCTACATTAGAATTTTTTGTGATTTGAGTATATCTAGAATTGTCTTTCTGTTAATTGGATCTTGGTCCTTTTCTCTAAGCTTGCTTTATATCCTGTAGTAAAGTGATCTGTCATGGTCAATAAATATACATCATTTGATATTTAGTCCTTCCTTAGTTTATAATATTAAAATTTCTTGGAATCTTTAGATCTTTCTTTCCATACCTAATATTAATTCTAAGCATCTCCTGACATCTAGTCTACTGAATCTGAGTTATACTGACTCACCAGAATTCTTGCACTGAAGTCCTCTAAACCAAGTTTTTCTTTTAGAATCTCAAAAATTGCATATACTATTTATACTAGAAACATTAAAGTTTAAAACAGAACACACAAGACAGACTTTGGGCTTAACCAAGAGCAAAACACACACACAGACACATACACACACACACACACACACACATACACACACACACACACACTTACCTCAGCGAGTTAAAAGTAATATCAAAACCCAGGCTAAATTTTCAAACTATGAAGACAGTTTAGGAATGCATAAATTCAAAATTACTGACTTTCTAATGTTTATGCATATCTGAGAAAGTTTGTGTGGCCTCCAGGATACAGAGAAGGGTTGGCTGTGGGCGATGTGCAGAGATTTTTTTCTTCTGCCTCCATGTGGGTTGTATCAGTCTTCATAAAATACAATAACCCTCCACTCAGAGTCAGGATAACTACTAAAAATTGATATTAGAAGCATTGAGAAAAATGCAGTCATTTTAGCCAGGCATTTAGCTTTCTTCTCCGCCGTTTATTTTTCAGATCGGGAGCTACAGAGAGAACAAATAGTTTGTCTTATTTTTTCGTTTTGTTTTTGCTCACTCTTCACAGCAACATGCAGAGAACTAAAAAGACAGAAAAAAATTTAAAACTCAATGCTAAAAAGACCTCCAATACTTTGAGAGCTATTAAATACTTATAAGTCTTAACTACTTTTTTTAACCATTAAGCAATGCTATGGCAATGCCAGGCCTAGCAAAATTAAATTAGAGAGTTAAGGTAGTATGCTGCCAGACAAAAAAGAAAAGAACATTGCCTGTGAATAAATATCTATTATCCTTCATGCTTTTTAGTTGGCAACTATTAATATGATTGTCATTAATTGACTGTTAAAAAAATCGGGAAATTGGGCTCAGAACCAAGAGGAGTTCCGTTGTGGGGAAAAGAGAAATATTCCCACAGAGAACATTTCCACAACAGATGCCTGCAGTTTTAGCTACAGGAGGTTCCCTTGGTCCTCCCCACCAGTTTTGAGCCTAGTACGAGTCCATGGTGTCCATGAGACTACCTGGAGTCTGCGGGACTGTACTTTTCCAGAAAGGGTATTCGTGTGGAACCCCTCCCTGTTCCCTGGGAACCACACTGCAGCCACACAGAGCCACTTTGAGAACAAAGGCAACACAGACGGTATGTTGCCTTAGGCCCAATGTCCCCTGCATCATTCCATCCGTGAGAGCCTGCCTACATGACTTCGTGTTCACTGAGACTGTGACAGTATGGTGGCACTATCTGAACTCAGCAGTGCAGCGGCATGCCTAGCACCCTAGCCCAAGTATTACCCTGGACTTCTAGGAGCGGTTGGTACAGCACATCAGGGAGTACCCCCCCCAGGACAAAGGGAGCCAAAGTGTGTGCTTCCCAAATCACTAGAGCTGCCTGCCCAGATTCACTGTTGCCAATTTTGACTTCAAGCCCTCCAGCAAAGAGGTGGCCCCTGGGTCCCACTCTCATGGTGGATAGCACCCATGTACATGTTCGCCACTGCTGCTACCACTGCCATTTGCTTCTGAGCAACTAAAAAAAATCACTGCTGCTGATTTCAGCCAACAAATTATATTGGGCCAAGAATACTACACCCACCAAGAACCTGAGCCAAAGTATCCTGAACTATTGACATCACAGACACATCTATGGGAAAAGGTCTTATTCTACAAAAGCTACTTGATAAAACTAGAAAAAATGACTATTACACCTAATGCACAGATATCACAATAGGGACACACACATATCACCACGTGGACACACACACACACACACACAAAACTTGAAAAATCAATAAATTATGACACCTTTGAAAGAACACAATAGTTCTCTAGTAACAGAGCCCTCATAGGAGGAAAAATATCAAATGACTGAGGCAGAATTCGAAAGAATTATCTTCAGGAAATTCAGAAAGGTAATTCAGAAAGGTGAAAAAGAACACAGATAAACACAAAACAATTGGCAAAAGAAGTATGATTTGAAGTAGAAGTTCAACAGAGATTGACACCATAGAAAATACCAAACAGAAATTCTACAGTTAAAGAATTCAATAAATAAAATAAAAAATGCAGTTGGGAGCTTAGACAACAGACTAACCAAACTGAAGAAATCACTTCTGTACTAGAAGACAAATCATTTAAAATAACAAAAGATAAAGCGAAATCTTAAGGAGATTTTTTTTTAACTATAGAATTTATAAGACACAATTAAGTGAGCATATGTTTGCATTATAGGCATTCCAGAAAAAAAAGGAAAGTTGTAAAAACAGAAACATGTGTAATAAAATAATAGCTAAAACCTCTGAAGTCTTGGAAGAGAGTTAGGCATCCAGGTCTGGGAAGCTAAAGCATCCCAAATGGATTCAACCTAAACAGGTATGCTTTGAGGCACATTATAGTCAAATTTCCAAAAGTCAAAGACAAATCATTTTAAAAGCAGTAAGAGAAATGTGTCAAGTTCCACAAAAGGAAGTCTCATTAGACCAATCCGGGGGAAAAAAAAAAAAACTAAAAAAACCCCCACAAACTTTGATAGCCAAGAATATTACACCCCCAAAAAGCTATCTTTTAGAAATGAAGGAGAAATAAAGCTTGTTTTCTCACACAAGCAAAAATGGAGAGAATTGATCACCACTAAAACAGTATCATAAGAATTGCTTGGGCTGGGCATGGTGCCTCAAGCCTGTCATCCCAGCACTTTGGGAGGCAGAGGAAAGAGGATTACCTGAGCCCAGGGGTTTGATACCAGCCCGGGCAACTTGGCAAGACCTCATTTCTACAGTAAATAAAAAAATTATTTGGGCATGGTAGCTGATGTCTGTAGATCCAGCTACTTAGAAGTCTGAGGCGGAAGGATCACTTAAGCCCAGTAGGTTGAGATTGCAGTGGCCGTGAGTCTGGGTGGCAGAGTGAAACTCCAACTCAAAAAAAAAAAAAAGATAGCTAAAGGGATTTGTACACCTGTAAGAAGACGATATTTATGATTATGAAAATGCATGAAGTTATACAAATTAATGGCAGAGCGGATACACAAGAAAGAAATAGAAAAGAATCAAATGTTATCACTACAGAGATTCAACAATCACAAATATAAACAATAAGAGAGGAAGAAAGCAGCAAAGGATGTGGAAAACAATCATTAAACAATTAAAATGACCGAGTAGTCCTCACTCATAACTAACAATCTTGGATGCAAATAGTTTAAATTTCTCAGTGAAAAAAATATAGAACAGCCAAATGGATTAAAACAAAATATGCTGACCATGAGGTTCTCACTTAACCTGTAAAGACATACATAGACTAAAAGTTATGGAAAAAATATTCCTTGCAAATGGAAACCAAAAGAGGGCTGAAGATCCTATACATATATTAGATAAAATAGACTTTAAATCAAAAGCTGTAAAAAGAAGCAAAGAAAGTCATTATATAATAATAAGGGAAACAATTCGATAGGAATGCATAAAATTATACAGACATATGCAGCCAACACTGGACCACCAGATATATAAAGTAAATATTATTGAAACTGAGGTGAGATAAAGTCAAGTAAAATAAAACTTGAGGACTTGTATATCCCACTTTCAGCATTGGACACATCACTTAGAAAATTAACAAATAAAATATGATTAACCTGATTAATGTTCAGGTCTCACTTATAAGTGAGAACATTTGGTATTCCATCACATTAGTACAAGGGAGGGATCAGCAGCTGATGGACACCACCAGGGAAGGGAGTGAAAGAAGGGGCCATGTAGTACCACAAAGGGTGCCCTGTTAAACCAGAGGAGGTGGGGTCAATTGGAGGTCCAGGTCTCACCTGCATGCAGACTCCTTGTGTAGCTAGTCTTGACTTGTGGCCAGACGTGGTGGCTCACATCTATAATCCCAGCACTTTGAGAGGCCCCAGGTGAGTGAGAGGATTGCATGAGCCCACAGGTTCAAGATCAGCCTGGGCAGCTTGGCGAGATCTCATCTCCACAATAAATCAAAAAACTAGACAGGTTTGGTAGTGCGCACCTGTAGTTCTGGCTACTTGGAAGGCTGAGATGGAAGGATCACCTGAGCTAGTTGAAGCTGCAGTGGCCATGAGAGTGCCACTGCACCTCAGCCTGGATGACAGAGTAAGACTCCAACTCAAAATCAATCAATCAATCAATCAATCCTGACTTGTATCCCATATATCGATACCTTTTAAAAATTAACCTAGATTTAGAAAAATTATGGCATCAATTTATTGAGAATACAGAAACTGACCAACCCATGATACTGTTATAAGTAAATAATATGGAAGGTAGAGAAATTTTTATTATAATTGTCTTACCTATTCATCTTTTACACATCTGTTACCTAGTAGACATTCAATAAGTATTTGTTGAATAAATAAATGAATGAGAGAGTGAAAAAAAGTGAAACTTAAACTGCACTATAGACCAAATGGACCTCAGCGACATTTATAGAACATTTATTCAACATGCAGCGTAAGTATTCTTCTCTTCAACACATAAAACATTCTCTAGGATAGACCATATGTTAGGCCACAAAAAACATTCTCAAAAATTTTTTAAAATTCTAACATGCAAGTGCCTTCTCAGAACATATTAGAATAAAACTAAAAATCAATAGCAAGAGAAACTTTGGAAAATGTATAAATACAGAGAAATTACACAATATGTTCCTGAGTGCCAAATGTCAATGAGGAAATTTAAAAGAGTAAAAAAACACTGAAAAAAGTTAAAATATAAACACAACATAAATTCTTTAAAATAAACAATACAGTAACACAAAGGAAATTTATAGTAATATACCTCTATAGCTGAAACAGAAACATTTTGAATAGACAACCTTACAGTGTACCTAAATGAACTAAAAACGCAATAAAAAACTAGATCCAAATAGCAGAATAAAAAAATAAAAATAAAAATTAGAGCTTAACTAAACATAATGGAGACAAAATTACAAAAGATCAACAAAACAAAAAGTTACTTTATTGAGAAAATAAAAAGTCACATATTAGCTGGATTAAGAAAAAAAAGAAATAAACAAAGAAACATTTTAACTGATATCACAGAAATGCCAAAAAAAAGGAGAGACTATTATAGAAAACAGTAGACAATAAATTGGAAATGCTGGAGTAAATGGGTAACTATCTGGAGATATATAACATTCCATGATTGAATCAGAAAGAAATTTTAAAACTCAACAGAACAATAATGAATAACAAGATTAAATCAGTAATAATGTCTCCCAACAAAGGAAAGAACAGGAGCTGAGAGCTTTACCACTGAATTCTACCAAGATTTAAAGAAGTACTAACAGCAATTCTTCTCTAACTAGTTAAAAAAATTGAAGCGGTAATACTTTCTAACTTATACTATAAGATCATTAATAACCTGATATTCAAACCAGACAAAGACACATGAAGAAAACTACAGGCCAATATTCCTGATGAACATAAGTTTCAAAGTCCTTCACAAAAAACTACCGAATCTAATTCAACCACACCTTAAGAAATTATTCACCATGATCAAACAGGATTCATCCCAGAGATGAAAGGATGGTCCAACATATGCAATTCAATAAATGTGATACATCATAAAAATAGAACAAAGACAATCACATGAATATTTCAATAGAAACAGAAAAATCATTTGATAAAATTCAACATCTCTTTATTATAAAAACACTCAACAAATTAGGTATAGAAGGAACAAAACTATACACAGTAATAAAGGATATCTATTACAAACCCACAGCTAACATTTATTGAATGGGTAAAAGCTAAAAGCCTTTTTCTATGTATGGGAACAAAACAAGAACGCCCACTTTAACCACTGTTATTCAACATAGCACTGGAAGTTCTAGTCAAATAAACTATACAAGAGAAATAAGCAAAAACATTCAAATTGAGAAAGGATAATTTAGACTGTCCCTCTTTGCATAAGGCATATTCTTGTATATGGAAAAAAAAAAACTAACTTCTAGAACTGATAAACATATCAAGTAGTTGCAGGATACAAAATAAATATTAAAAAAATAATGATGTTTTCATACACCAATAATGAATTAGCTGAAAAGGTCAAGTAGTCAAATTTGTTTACAATAGTTACAAAAATATGCTTCAGAATAAATTTAACAAGGAAGCAAAATATTTCTAAAATAAAAAAGTACAAAATACTGATTAAAAAATGTAAGAGGACACACACATAAAAATGAATGAACACTCCATACTCATGGCTTGGAAGAATTAACTTTGTTGAAATGACCATATTGTCCAAAGAAATCTACAGAGTCAGTGCACTTCTTATCAAAATATCAATTACATTCTTTATAGATTAGGAAAAAATAATTCCCCGGTGTATATGAAACCACAAAAAACTCCAAATAGCAAAAAGAACAAAGCTGGAGACATCAAACTCTCTAACTTCAAATTATACTATAAAGCTATGGTAAACAAATAGCATGCTATTGCTATAAAAACAGATCAATGAGACATAATAAAAACCCAGAAATAAATTTATGTGTTTAAAGCTAATTGATTTTTAGCAAGGGTCCAAGCACAAAAATTGAGGAAGGTATACGTTCTTCAAAAAATGGTTCTGGAAAATGGATTTACAAATACAGAAAATGCAAACAAATCCCCTATATGTCACCATATACAAAAATGAACTCAAATGGAGTAAAGACGCAACATAAGATCCAAGTCTATAAAGCTATTAAAAAATAGGAGAAATAATATTTCAGGACACTGGTCTAGTCAAAGATTTTGTGAGTAAGATCTCAAAAGCACAAGCAGCATAAACAAAAAATTGACAAATGAGATTAAACTCAAAAGCATCTGCAAAGCAAAGGAAATAATTAACAGAGCAAGAAAACAAACTATAGAATGGGAAAAAATAAGTGCAAACTATCATCCAGCAAGAGGCTAATATCCAGAATGTACAAGGAATTTAAGCTAACAAACAACTCCCATTAAAAAAGGGCAGAGACTGTATGTAAATATCTCTCAAAAGAAGACACTGGTCAACAAGTATATAAAAACATGCTCAACATCATTAAAATGAGAGAAATGTAAATCAAAACCACAGTGAGGGGTCATCTCATACGAGTCAGAATGGTTATTAATAAAACGTCTAAACGTAAAAGATGCTAGTAAGGATGTAGCAAAAAGGGAAATTTTATACACTATTGATGAGAATGTAAGGTTTTACAGTCATTATGGAAAACAAAATGGAGATTTCTCAAAACAAACAAACACACAAAAACACAAAAAAACTAGAAATAGAGCTACCATACGATTCAGCAATCCCACTACTGGGTCTTTACTCAAAGGGAAGGGAATCAGTGTATCAGTGAGATTCTGCACACCCTTGTTGCCCCTGTATTCACAGTAGCCAAGACATGGAATCCACCTAGGTGTTCATCATCAGATAAATGGATAAAGAGGACCTGGTATAAATACAGAGCGAATCCCATTCAGCCATAACAATAATGAAATCCTGTCACTGGCAGCAACATGGATGAAGCTGAACAAGGTGCTGCGAAGTGAAAGACGAACACCAAATGTTTTCACTCACATGTGAGGGCAAAGGAAAATGAGTTCATAGAAGCAGAAAGTAGAATTTTGATTACTAGAGGCTGGGAAGGGTAAGGGAAGGGCAGATAGGGAGAGGTTGGTTCACGGATACAAAAGCATAGCCAGAGCGGAGGGATAATTCCAGTGCTTTATAGTTCTGTAGGGTGAATGTCGTTCATGGGAATTTATTGCCTCTGTTCCTAACGCTAGAAGGGTGGATTGTGAATGCTCCCAACACAAACGATTGATGAATCACTAAGAGGAAGGATATCTTAATTATCCTGATGTGATCATTACACGTTATAGACACGTATTAGCCTCTCACTTGGTAGCCCATAAATATGTACAACGTAAATACGTGTCGAGTAAAAATTTGTGAAAACTCAGAAAATAATTACATTCATATTGATGACAGCAATGAGCATACTAATAATAAAGTTAATATAAATTTTATGTAACTATTTACAAAACATTTCAAGATCTACTTTCATTTTACAGATCAAAGTCATGTAGTATTGATTAATACAATGATTAATTAATAAAAATCCTGATAATTAAATTTGCAAGATAAAACACTCCAGGGGATGACCCCTTCGGGTCTCCTCCAACTGTGGGAGTTTTCCTGTCCTCTCAATAAATCCTGCTTTCTCAAAAAAAAAAAAAACACTCCATGAGGATTCAAAATGACAAGAGTCAAAAGGTTTTTCTGGTTTTCTTTTTTAAATCAGTTTGCATTGTTTATGGAAATAATTCCTGTGTCAAACACAAGGGTGACAGTAGGAAGATTGTGTCCCTTGCCTTTCTTCAATATTTTACCATGGAGAAGGATAAAATTGGAATAAGTAGTGCAGTCATACCCTTGCACTCAGAACATTCCAGAACTCGGTGCTTTCTAGGTTTATCACATAGCTAAACTGTTCCAAAATTTTCCACTTTTAGTCACTATTCTCTCCTAATTTCTCCTCAAATACATAACCTGTTTAATTTTTCTTTTTCTTTTTTTTTCCTCCTTGTGGACTTTATCATTTGATCAGTATATCCAGAAGTAATAAATCTCAATTCTGTCAGTACAATGTTAGTTTTTCTGACACAGGCTGAATTAACAAAATATGAAATTTGTTGAATTTTATTCTGCCTAACTTACTCTTAGGTCAAGTGCTGAGATATGTAGTGCCATTCTCATAGATCGGCTGCTTTGAAAATAAACGCCTCTGGAGTTTACATCTAGGGAGATGAGGTTTACATTGAATTTTGATAATTGCCTTCTAAATTGTAGGCTATATTTAGAAATGTGAAGTTTTAAGAGACATATGCAGTTTAAAATTTGAAAGTTTCATAGACTTTTTTTCCCTGAGATCAGCACTGTCCAACAAAACATAATGGATGACAAATTTTAAATTTTGTAGAAATCATATTTTAAAAGTACAATTAAAGAGGTAAAATTAGTTTTAATAACATTCTTAATTTCACCTAACACATATAAAATATTGCCATTCAAAAATGTAATTTAAAAAAATTATTGAAATATTTTACCTTCTTTTCTTCACACTACATTTTCCATGGTAGAAAACCTGGTGTGTTCTTACACTTACATCCATATCAATCAGTACCTTAAATTTTCACCACATTAAATAAAATATAGTCTTACCAAGACAATAAAGCTGTATTTATAGAAAAAAATTACACAGCTTTCTCTGCTAATTTAAATTTTAGTTGAAATGTAATTAAATGTCGAATTATTTGTTGCACTAGCCAACTCTTTTTTTTTTTTTTTTTTTTGA
>NW_007247223.1:761700-817573 GCF_000164805.1 Carlito syrichta | reverse complement strand
CCTGCCCAGGCGGGTCTTGAACCCGCGGGCACAGGCAATCCACTCACCTCAGCCTCCCAAAGGTGTGGGATTACAGACTGAGCCACCGAGCCCGGTGACACTAGCCAACTCTATATCTGACAAAGATCTAACATCCAGGACCTACAGGGAAGTCAAACATGCTGAAAAGAAAAAAGAAAAAAAAACATACAGCACTATTAAAAAGTGGGCATAAGTTATGCATAGACACTTCTCAAAACATATAAGCAGCCAACAGATAAATTAAAAACTCTCAACCTTGCTAATCATCAAAGAAATGCAAATCAAAACCACACACGGAGATACCACCTAACTCCAGTCAGGATGGCCATCATTAATAAAATAAAAAACAACAGATTCTGGTGAGTACGCAGAGAAAAAAGAACACTTCTACACTCCTGGTGGGAGTGTACATCAGTACAACCATGGAAAACGGTAAGTGATTCCTAAAAAATCTAGAAGTCAATCTTCCATACGACCCAGCAATCCCTCTTCTGGGTATATACCCAGAGGAACTCAAATCATTCTACAAAAAAAAAATACCTGCACACCGCATGTTTATTGCAACACTGTTCACAATAGCAAAAACATGGGACCTGCCCATTGAAAGTGGACTGGATTAAAGAAATATGGTACGTATGCACGATGGAATATTACACAGCCACAAAGAAGAACAAAATTATGGACTTCATAGCAACTTGGATGGATTTAGAGTCTATTGCTTGCCTCATTCCAGACATTCAGTAGCTTGGGGCACACGTAGCTAGTGGCTTTCACATTGGATGACAGGCTGTCAGTGGCACTCCTAGCTATCCAGCCTCTCAGTTGCATTTTTAGCCAGAGCCTGCTTCTTAGATGTAGGGTTCCCTAGGGATCTTCCCTTGGAAAGCCCCTCCAACTTAGTTTAAGACTCCGTGATCATGGTCCTACAATTTATAATCATTTTAAACTCAATGCCCTGAATTTTTATTCTACTGGCCTCTGAAAATTACATATCCAGTCCTTCACCAGTGTGTATCTAATGGCCTCACACTTCGACCAGCAACTAAATCTAAATCTGTTGCACAAAGATGATGTGTCATTTTTATGTGAAAACTATCCCAATAGGACTCAGTTCAAGTTTCTGCAAATGGACCTGAAAAGCATAAATTCCAAAGAGATTGGCCAATAAAGGTAGTAGGTGATGGTTTTAAGAGCTTAACAAGCAAAGAAAGAATAATTTTTAGAGAAGAAATTCTGCATTAGAAAAATAGAATGCTTAAATTTAGTTCAATGAGAGTTCTATACCAATCTCTTTCTCTCTCCTCTCATTTGTTTTTTAGGTGGCTTCTTTTAAATCAGTGATGACTAGAATTAGAAATAGTTATTCTTTTCTTGAGTTTCCTTTTTCTTTCTTCTTGTTACTATTTACTTGAATAACTTTCTGAATCTTTATCTTTAATAGCTAATCTCTTTCAAAGGTATAATGCTCTTAGATACCTTTATTCTCTTAATCCTTAAGATTATTGAGAGCATTACCATTTTTTTTAAGTTTAGGTATTATTTGACTTTTGCAAAACTCTATCAATGGAGGTTAAATGTTCCCTGGGGCAACTGGGAAGGATTTTTCCTTCCACATTTTGACATGTCTATTAAGGTTATTGATTCATGAGCTAATATAAAGATTTTCCCCTAGTGAGCTTTTACCTAATGGTATCTTCAGTAATCAAAACTTCTCAGTGTATTCGGCTACCACAGGAAGTCTCTACTACAAAGTCAAGTCTCACTTGCATATATATTTGAATGATTTTTATTAGATGTGTACACACTGATGGACAAAGTAAAAGCAAACCTTTCTAACCTGTCATCATTACTCTTTTGTTTATCAAATAACAAATTAAGTGAAACTTAGCAAACATAACAAAGTCATGTATGGAATTTTTCAAAGCTCAGATCTAGCTATATAAATTCTAGAAGAATACATAGAAACATCCTTGTGAACATCAGAGCGGGGAATGAATTCATGACCAAGTACTCAAAAGAGAAAGCTGCAAAAACTAAGATAGACAGATGGAACCTCATCAAACTAAAAAGCTTTTGCCCAGCAAAATAAATCACCAAGAGAGTAAAAAGACAACCCACAGAATGGAAAAAAATGATTTGCAAATTATGCATCTGACAAAAGCCTAACATCCAGGATCTGAAAGGAACTCAACTACCGTGAAAGGCAAAAACCAACTCCATTAAAAAGTGGACAAAGGACTAGAACAGACACTTTTCAAAAGGTGACGTACAAGCAGCAAAAGGACACATGAAACAAAAGCTAAACCTCACTAGTCATTAGAGAAATGTAAATCTGCAAATCTAAACTCAAATGAGATACCACCTAACTCCGGTAAGCATGGCCATCAATAATAAGTCAAAAACAGCAAGTGCTGGTGCTGGTGAGGGAAAAAAGGGACTGCTTCTACACTGCTGGTGCAAATGCAAGCTAGTTAATCCTCTATGGAAAGCAGTGTGGTGATTTCTAAAATAACCAAGATTTGACTTTCCATACTATCCAGAAATCCCTCTCTTGGGAATATACCCAGAGGGACATAAATCGCCCTGTCAAAATGCTCCCTGCAAATAGGCCTGTGCGTTGTGCTATTCACGATACCAGAAACATGGAACCATCCCTACTGCTCATCAAAAGTGGACTGGATTAAAAAAATACATGGTACACATACATGACGGAGTACTACGCAGTCGTAAGGAAGAACAAAATCATGACCTTCGTAGCAACTTGGATGGAGTCGGAGACCATCGTACTAAGCGAACTGTCACAAAAACAAAGAAAAGAACACTGCATGTTCTCACTCAAACTTGAGCCCCGATCACTGGTCACATAAGCAGAAGAGTGAGACTGGCAGTGGCTGGGCACTGCTAGGAAGGGAGGGAGGGAGGGAGCAGGGAGAGAGATACGTGGAAACACGAAGGGTACCTGATCCACTACCAGGGTACCATGACCTGGAAGCCCACAATTCACCTGCACGCAGCCTGCTGTATAGCGAAACCTCACCTGTACCCACACCTCTATCATAAATACATTTTTTTTAAACTTACGTGGAGAATAAATGACATAATCATAACATAGGCCTTCCCATTTCTACCATATATTAATTACTTGACCAATTACGGACTTGATTAGTTAGAAACTACAATATGCTCATGAAAAGAAGCTAGGATTTGTATTGGCATTCTTTTAACACAAGCATATTAAAAGGGAGGAGAGATGTGGAGGACACGGCTTAGAACTCATAAATAGGAAAAGATAATAAATCCTTGATGGAATAGTTGTGTTTATAAGATGTGGCATAGAAGAGCAATGAGGAAGATTGAAAGGAAAAGTCAAAAAAGCAATAATTATAATAATAAAATAATAAAAATGTTCATATGCCATGAATTGCTTTAACTCTCCGTGTACATTATTTTTCCCTCACAACTCTGTGAGACAAAAACCCTTGTCAATCTAATTTTATTAATGATTTGTTTTAATCATGTAAAAATTAAGAGATTCAAATTTACACAGATGGAAAATCGCAGAAATAGCATTTTAAAGGAAGAAAATTAACATAGATTACCAATACTGTTTTAGAAAATTATAAGGTCAAATATGTTTCTGAATTCCGAAATGTAGTTTTTTTCTAAGGTAGTACTGTGCAGTTCCCATACGTGTCAAGAATAGTGGAATATAGCCGGGCTCGGTGGCTCAGCCTGTAATCCCGCCCCTTTGGGAGGCTGAGGTGAGTGGATTGCCTGAGCCCGCGGGTTCGAGACCCGCCTGGGCAGCGGGACCTCATCTCTACAATAAATCAAAAAATCTGCCTGGCGTGGTAACGCAGGCCTGTAGTTCCAGCTACTTGGAAGGCTGAGGCTGAAGGATCGCTGGAGCCCAGCAGGTCGAGGCTGCGGTGGCCGGGAGCGGCCAGTGCACTCCAGTCTGGGCGACAGAGTGAGACTCCAACTCAAAAAAAAAAAAAAAAAAGAATAGTGGAATATGAAACATTATAATTGAGCATATTATGATTTATGTGGCAAAATATAAATATTCTCCTTTGAAAAATATAAAGTAAAATTATATTCTTTAATATTAAGTTTTGTCATAACATGAAGTTTGGAGACAAATATAATGGAAGAGTTTTTTTAAATCTGTTTTCAGATATTTTATTGCAGTTTTACAAAGGAAAATAGGTTATTATGGACCCACACCAACTGTACAAAAAAACTGTAGTAATATGGCAGGTTAAATTATGGAAGTGAGTCAAGGCAGATACCATATGCACAATGCCAAAAAAATACACTTTCTTCAGTAGCATATTTTATAATTATAAAGAAATTGTATGTCAGTGCTTCTGTGTAATCAGTACTGGTGAGATAATATGGAATGATTACGTTAAATTTGAGGTTGGGCTATAAAGAGAGAAGGCACAAACTGATTAAGATTTCATGCACAAAACACTAACAGCAGGAGTTGATGAGGAAATCACTTGAGTCAGAGTGGTTCCCTGGATCCTGACAGGCTGAATCCAAAGATGACAGAAACTGAGCAACGAAAATTGGCAGCAGAAGCTGCCTTGAGAGTGAGAGGGTTCAAAATACTGTTTAGAACTATCATGTAACTGCCATTCTTTCCACTATATGTGTCTCTGTAATTAGACTGGGTCACGTGTGCAGAGATGGTGTTTTTATGCGCATTTGTTTTTCTCTTATTTGGTAATAATTTCTTACAAAACCATCCTTTTAAAAGAATGAGATCTTTAAGCATTTAAAAATCTATTTTGCTACGTAACAATAATGTAACTTCAAGTCACTATATATATATTAATCAGAATGGTGAAGCATCAACAAAGATAATGCCCAGAAAAAGGCAATTATTTACATATATAAGTGAATATTTCTTTGGGGCATTTTAACATTACAAATGAAAATGTCAAGTAATATTATAGTATAATGGCTTTTAATTTTTGAATTATTTCTTCAAATGAAACATGAACAATTATACTTACCAAATACTTAAGTAATGTTTATACCTATGCAACCACCTGCTAGCTTACTAAATGAAATGTAGATGAAATAATTCAATATAAATTTGAAAATTGCCAGGCAGAGAAATGTCTCTTACCAAATATTCAACCTTGTGAGTAAATATTTTCTTTGA
Organism: Carlito syrichta; assembly: GCF_000164805.1. Classification (NCBI taxonomy): domain Eukaryota; kingdom Metazoa; phylum Chordata; class Mammalia; order Primates; family Tarsiidae; genus Carlito; species Carlito syrichta. The sequence continues at coordinate 812,376 of NW_007247223.1, read as the reverse complement.
AAGAGCCAAAACAAAGGTGTAGAAAAGAAAGTCCTGATTTAAGTTCAACATGAATGCTAGAAAGACTGACCCATCATGGCAAAGGTGGCATCCCAGCTTAGTCTGAGAATAAACTATATGAGAAACAGTCCTGATGTAATTAACTATCAAAGCCAAGAATAATGAATTTCATCCCTCACCTCAAACCATTCACAGAAATCAATTCCAGTCATATACAATCTTTAAAATGAAATCCAATAGATTAAAACTTTCCAAAGATATTTTTGGTCCCTGACAAAACAGAGTAGATTGTATCAGACTACCTTGACCACCAAGAATGGTAGCAATTGGGCAAAATGCATAGAATAAAAATGTATAAAACCAAACATTTGTGGTGAAAAAAGGCCTGTAGAACCCTAACGCTATGATCAACAGAGATTTAGTGGAAATAAAATTTAACTCAAGTAGAAATTAGCAGCCTTAGCTAGGCTGAGAGAGCAAAGAGCAGACTCTGAGAACTGTAAAGTAGCCAAGGGATAGGCTCTTGGGAAGACAAAAATGCAAAAAAGTCTCATAAATGCTGCTCAAAGACCACCCCCATACACACACATACAAGCTGTCACCTCAGTGTGTCCAGAGCAAGTATCCACAAAACGTAGTAGAAAAGTCCAGCTGGAAAGCTAAGAAGTAGAAATGATATTTCAGCATTTTGAGAGGAGAAAACTTGTTAATTTGAGAAGGTGGCAGGGATTTAGCAAGTGCAGATGGCTTTCATTTGAGACTCCTTAAGGTACAATTCTTACAAGTAATGATCAGGACCTGTACATAAGGACCACATCCTAGAGGCAAAAGAAAAACAAAGTCTAAATAAAAATTTTACACCTTTTTGGAGATGAATAATTCATGTAATCTCTCTCTCTCTCTCTCTCTCTCCATCCCTCTCTTTTTTCTTTCTCTCAATTCACAACATTTAACATCCAAACAAACAACAAACAAATACATATTTAAATAAAGGAGAATTTTGTTTTTAAAGGATGACGTATCTGAAAAGTAAAAATAAAAATTTTAAAAATCCTTAAGAATCCAAGAATACACACACACACACACACACACACTGATATAAATGTAAATGGATTAGGAAAAATGCAGAATATAAAGTTGGCATGCAAAAATTAATTGCATTTATATACATTAATAATGAAAAATATAAAAAGGAAAATAAGATAATAATTTCCTTTACAATGGCATAGAAAATGAATAGAAGACAGGATTTAAATTCATCAAAAAGGTGAAAGACTTGTACACAGAAAATGACAAAATATTTCTGAGATAAATTAAGGACAAAAATAAATGAGAAAAATTGTGTTCTTTTTTCTGCCCTGCCCCATAACCTGTATTCCTAATATTGCTAAGACATCAATACAATTCAAAGCAATCTATGAATGTAATGCAATTTCTATTAAAATACCAGTGACATTTTTTGTGCTAAAAACAATTCTAACATTCATTGGTAATCTCAAGGGAATTCAAATAGCCAGGACAATTTTGAAAAACAACAAAGTTGGAGGACTACATTATTGAGAATACAGCTAATACTAAAATACTTATTGCAAAACTCTATATAAATTAGTTATTTCTATTTGATTGCTAGGCTGTAATGACAAATACTTTTAGTAAAAATTATTATAATGCATAACTGAATTCCCCGAATGGTTTACTTTAGAGCCTGGGTGTAAAAAAAAAAAAAAGTGAAAATATACTATGGCTTAGAATTATTTAGTCATCTACAAAATTAAAATTACACATTGGAGAGGTTTTTTTTAATTAGTATAGAATTTAGACATTTTTTGTCTTTGCATTATTACCTCTTGTTTCTGAGATTTATGGTTTCTCTTTCTTTGTTTAGGTACTTGAATATTTTAAGTGACTATTTTTATATAAGGACAGTTATAATATAAAATGTATCAAAACTAAATGAGGCAGCAATATTTTTTGTTTTAGACTGGAAAATATAGTTTGTTTGGAAAGTAAATTAGGGAGAGACAAGAGAGCTGAAATAGAGAGAGAGAGATTGATTTACTTCCCCAAGTTAGGGGAGGTGGCCAAAGTTCATGAGCCAGCAATATTTTGTTTGTTTGTTTGTTTGTTTGTTTTTGAGTTGGAGTCTCACTCTGTCACCCAGACTGGAGGGCAGTGACCGCTCCCGGCCACCGCAGCCTCGACCTGCTGGGCTCCGGCGATCCTTCCGCCTCGGCCTTCCCAGAAGCCGGAATGACAGGTGCACGCTACCACGCCCGGCTCATTTTTTGATTGATTGTAGAGATGAGGTCTCGCTGCCCCGGCGGGTCTCGAACCCGCGGGCTCAGGCAATCACCTCAGCCTCCCAAAGGCGCGGGATGACAGGCGGAGCCACCGAGCCCGGCTGAGCCAGCAATATTAACACCAGTATTAAATTTTGTTTTTGGTGCTGGGAAAATGGTTCAAAATGAAGCAAGCTAGAACAAAGTGGCATGCTAGGTTACTCATGCTAGATTGTTATTGTACCTGTTAAGTGATTTAAAATGATATAGATCAAATTTTTAAAAATGTGCTTCCATTAAAATGCTATTCTCTAAAGAATGCACAATAAAGACACAAAAAAAGACCACGCATCTGTGAGGAGAACGGAATTCCAAGAGGTAAGATTCCAAGGCAAAAAATGAGGACTTCAGAAAATGTTTCTCTTTCTCCAGGACTTTTCTTGGGTTTTAGACATAGAGATGCGGGGATAATTCCTCTAATTCTGGTTTAAATTGGCTTTGCCATGATGGAGAACAAGGGAAACGGTGGAATGGGATCCTCATACAAGGGTGGGAAAGACACATTATGAGCGTCACTTAATAATGCTTTTAAATTACTTTCTGTTTTCTTTCTCTTTCCATTTTTTTCTGTATTTTTCAACAATTTTTTAAGGAAATTTATCGCCTATTCACTTTTGTATTGCGGAGAGAAAAGTGCCTGTTTTGGACTTGAAGAGGAGTGATCTTCCATCTCTTCAATGTCAAAAAATGTCATGTACTAGGAGGGACCCACAAAAAAGCAGAACGATTTTCTGGAGGGCCCCTTGTCGTCCAGGCTTCCCCTCTAGGTAAGGATTCCAGGAAGCCACCGGAGTCTGTGGACCAGCTAGGTCGTGGAGTCAGTGTCAGAGGCACTTTTCTTGGCGGTTCAGCACATTTGCCATTCCACGGCGGGGAATTTGCCAGCCCACCTACCCACATCGCCTGAGTGTTCATCAGTTTTTGACCAGAATCCCATGATCCCATCCTCACCCTCCCTGGTCGCCTGATCCCACCCTGAGCAAGTGTTTTTGCTTCCCCGGATGAAACCAAGTCATCAAGGGGAAACATTTTGCTGGTGTGGATGAGGTGAAACAAAAAATAGCAGAAGCACTTAAAGACATCAAAATTGATGACTTTAAAAACTGTCTTGAGCAGTGGAAAAAGTGTCTCAACGGGTGTATTGCCTGAAATGGAGAGTGCTTGGAAGGTGACTGAAGTTTTAATATGGAACAATATATATGCGTTTATTTAGAAATACATTCCAGGTCTTTTGGGGGGAGGTCTCCCTTCTTACTCTTCAGGTCTGGCTAGAAATTCATTTTCTTCAACTTGTCTATACTTTGACTTTACACCATTTGGTTTTTATTTTTATTTTTATCATATTTCAAATTATTTCCTTTCATATCTCCTCACTTGGTTATGGTTATTCCACGGTTAGAGATACTTACTGTTGTTCTTTTTCAATTTTATACCCAGTAAACTTATGTATAAATCACTCCCTGTAAAGATTCTGTCATATCTATAGAAGCTTAGTAAATACTCGCTAAATAAATAAAATTATGTAGTTTGCATATAGCACAAAGAATAAATATTCTATGATTGAAAAGATTGATGTAGTCAAACAAAGAAAATGCTTTAAAACATACGTTTTTGGGGATGCACATGGATATGAAATTATTACTAAATATCTCTTATTCTCTGAACATTATGAGACAGTACATACAAATCTAGGAAAGACAAGTGTCAAACTCTGGTAAAGGGTTTCAAGCTTTAGGCTTTGGGGTTTTTATGCAGCATGATTAGGGTAATGCCAGTACTTCCTGGGGTGTAAGACACTGGCAAAATATGGGCCAGCAACCCTACATGGTCCTTGCAATTTCTATCAGATGAGAGAATATCAATACCTCCACTTATATGATCAGAGGGACAGTTTCACCATCTGGTTGTGGTAATACAATATGGTAGAACCATGGCTTCCATCCTGTTTGCGACTTCACCATTTATAATTCAGGTAGTATCAGACACACTCCTGATTCATCAGAAGACTCATGGGTCAGTCCTGTGATTGCAGGTGTATAGCATGGTGGATTGCTCACTCCCTTTCTGGAAGTCCAGCAGGCAGAGTGTAAATCTTTGATGATTACCTTATATCACTCATATGTTTACAAGCACTTTGAGGCAGACTTAGAAAATAATATGGTCTTTTTCTTTGACTCAAATTTAGACAAGAACCTAATGACTCATTTGTAATAAAGAAAATTATAACCTCTGAAAAATTTCAAAGGAAATTACATTTGGTGATATTTATTGTAGAAGTGATAATATAAGATAGAGCTAAATGGAAAATTTCCTGAACCATCTGGAAAAGGATTTTATTTTTAATGTGAAGAAAATAGAAATCCCCCAAAAGAACTAGAAAATCCTTCTCTAAGATGCCACAACTTTGACAGTACCATATAACTTATTTGGTGAGTCCTTAGTGATTATCACTTTTCCCAGAAAATTGTCATTCAAGGTAATTCACAGCAATGATTCTCAGTTAAGAAGCATAAATCACCAGAGAATTTTTTAAAAATATAACTTTTATCCAGTATATATGAATGGGGCTGAGATGCTACATTTATTACAGACTTTCAGGTACTGACAATTCTACTGGTACTTGGACCACATGGGAGTAGTGAGAAAAAATTATGATATTCTGTATTTCTAAAGTTTTTCAAAACGTCTTTTAGAATAACAATGTTTTGTGAGGTTGAGGAAGCACACATGATGGGATACAGAAACAGATGCCCATTGTTGAAAAGTTGTTACATTACATATGCAGTGGTACAATATTATTTGAAGATAGACTATAATAATTTACTGATATAGATTATAAATCTTATAACGCCACTAAAAAGTTAAAACAAAGAGGTATAGCTTCCAGGAGAGGTGACTCATGCCTGTAATCCCAGGACTTTGGGAGCCTGAGGCCAGAGAATGGCTTGAGTCCAGGAATTCATGACCAACGTAGGAAACAAACAAAACCAAACAAAACAATCAGCCAAGAGTGGTGGTGAACACCTGTAGACCCAACCATTCGAGAAGCTGAGGTGGAAGAATGGCCTGAACCTAGGAGGTCAAGACTGTGGTGAGCCATAAGTGTGTCACTGCATTCCTGCCTGGGCAACAGAGTGAGACCCTGAATTTTTTTTTTTTTAAGAGAGAGATAGCTAATAATCCATGAGAAAATTTAAAAATTGATACTAAATAGTTCTCAATCCAAAAAAAGGCATGCACATAGAAAAAAATAAAATTTAAAAAAGAGACAGTACCTAAATAGCAAATGGCAGTATTAACTTCTATATAAATGTTATTATGGAACTAGTTTTAACATTTCCAAAAAGGCAGATATCAACAAACAGAATAAAAACAGAAGATTCAATGAATGCTTTCTCCAAGAAGCAAACTTTAATTGAAAGATGTGAAATTGAAAGCTTGGAAAAAACATTCCAATAACTAATAAAACACTAATTACAAGAAAACTGTATTAATACCAGGCAAAGTAGGATTTAGAACAAATAATTTACCAAAATAAAGATATTTTGAAATAAAAGTGTCATTTCATAAAGAAGACACTGTAATTTAAAATGTGCCTGCAACTAATTACAGGGCTTCAAAATATCAAAAGCAAAAACTGACAGAATTAAAAGAAGTAACAAACACACGATTATAGTGGAACAGCTCCATCCTTCTCTCTTAGCAACTGATAACAGTAAAGAGAATGTCAGGAAGAATGAACTAGAACAATACTGTCAACCTTAATTGATCTGTAGAGAATATGAAACAAGTAACCACAAAATGTACACTTTTTAAGGTGTACATTGAACATTCACGGATATAGATAATAGGGTGGGTCACAAAACAAGTTTTAATACATTTCAAAGGATTAAGATCATATACAGTGTGTTATTTTACCAAAAAAATAAATAAATAAACTAGAATCAGTTTAAAAGTTACAAAGGGATTAGAAGACATTGTAAACTAAATGATCGTTGAAACAAAATATATCAAAATTGTAGTGTGTGTTCAGAGTAGAGTTCTGTGGGATTTAAATGCATATTTTTTTTTTATTGTTTATATATTTTTAAAAGTAAGGTATAAGCCGGGCTCAGTGGCTCAGCCTGTAATCCCTCGCCTTTGGGAGGCTGAGGTGAGTGGACTGCCTGAGCCCGCAGGTTCGAGACCTGCCTGGGCAGCAAGACCTCATCTCTACAATAAAATTCAAAAAATCAGCCGGGCGTGGTAGCGCGTGCCTGTAATTCCGGCTCCTCGGAAGCCTGAGACGGAAGGATCGCCAGAGCCCGGCGGGTCGAGGCGAGGCTGCGGTGGCCGGGAGCGGCCACTGCACTCCAGCCTGGGCGACCGCATGAGACCCCAACTCAAAAAAACAAACAAACAAAAAAAAAGGTAAGGTATAAGCCAATTACCCAGAGTTGTGCCCTAAGAAGCCAGAAAAAAATGGGGAAAATGAATCTGAATCTAAAAAAAATAAATAACAAAAATAATAACAGAAATCAAAATAAAAAATGGAAAAAGAAATAGACAATCAGACACCAAAGGCCGATTTTTCTAAAAACAAGAAAATGAATAACCCTTTAAATGGACTGCTGAGCAATTAAAAAATGGGGGAAATCCTAGTTCTCAGTACCAGGAAGCAAAGAAGAGACAAGATTAGCGACCTTACTACAGACACAGGAGTAATATTAAGATGATTCGATGAACAAGCTTGGGCGGACAAAGTATCTTGCTTACATGAAATGATCAGAAAAAGTTAATAAAGCTGATGCTAGAAGATACCATCTATATAGCCATAGACATTTCAAACAAATGGAATTTGTACTCAGGAAGGAAAACTTAAGGCCCAGATACAGTCATGCTAGTACTTTCTGTCAAACACCAAAAAGTGAATGCCATTTCTTTGACTAGTGACATGGAGCATGTTTCCACCTGTCTGTGGGCTGCTCCATGTCTTCGGGCTCAAAGAAATGCAAATTAAAACCACGCTGAGATGCCAGTAACTCCAGTCAGACTGGCCATCATCAAAACTCAAAAAACAGCAGACGCAGGAGAGGATGCGACGAAAAGGGAACACTTCTTTAATGCTGGTGGGAGCGTGAACTGGTACAGCCTCTGAGGAAACAGCGTGCCGGACCCTCAAAGATCTAGCAATCGACCTCCCATACGACCCTGCAGTCTTCCTACCGGGAATATGCCCGGAGGAACTCAGATCACTCTATGAAGAAGATACTTGCACACACATGTAGACTGCAGCATTGCTCGCAATTGCAAAAATATGGAACCCATCGTGCTGCCCACGCAAAGAGACCGCATTTTAAACATGGTACATGTGCACAGTGGAATATCACCCACCAATAACGAGGAACAAAATCATGAACTTCGCAGCAACCTGGATGGACTCAGAGTCTGTCACCCTGCGTGACCTCTCACAGAAACAAAGAACCGAGTATCACATGTTCTCACTCATAAGTGGACCTTGGACAATTATCATAATGCTATAAGAAAGGGATTGGCAGCAGTGGGAAATGGCCGGGGGTGGGGGGACACACCTCATCAACAAGGGTGCCTACCTAATGAGCATTTGTATACCTAACCCTGAGTTTTGCCCCATTTCTTTAAAATAATTTTTTTTAAAAAAAGTTAATACCAAATTACAGGTTACAGTAGGGAAAAAAAAAGCTTAAGGAAATTCAGAGTGCCTAAAAATGTATCCACACTTTAAAAAAGGAAAAACAAGCCGGGCTCGGTGGCTCAGCCTGTGTCATCCCGCGCCTTTGGGAGGCTGAGGTGAGTGGATGGCCTGAGCCCGCGGGTTCGAGACCCGCCTGGGCAGCGAGACCTCATCTCTACGATAAATCAAAAAAATCAGCCGGGCGTGGTGGCGCGCACCTGTAATTCCGGCTACTGGGAAGGCTGAGGCGGAAGGATCGCCGGAGCCCAGCAGGTCGAGGCTGCGGTGGCTGGGAGCGGCCACTGCGCTCCAGCCTGGGCGACAGAGTGAGACTCCAACTCAAAATAAATAAATAAATAAATAAATAAATAAGTAAATAAATAAAATAAATAAAAAAGGAAAAACAACTATATGAAAATTGTAATAATACATATAGATAACAAAAACTGAATGCAAGTCACATTCGGGAGGTAACTGCACTGGCCAATTCTACTGGGCTGCCTGTCACCTGGCAACGCTCGCAGTCATTTGATTAATGCCATTTTTGGAGATAATGTGTATATATTTTCTTGCATCCCTGGTATATAACAAAGTAAAAGCATAATGAATAAATAAAATATAACCCAAGAATATAAGTTGAGATTTTTACAATCATGAAAATTAATACAATCATCTCAGGAGATGTGGAAAATATGACAATATTCAAAACACCATTTTTATGGAAACTCTTAGCAAACTGGAAGCAGAAACAAACCTAGCATGATTAGAGGCATCTACATAGAACCTGCAATTAACATTATTCTTTAAGGTAAAATAGTAAATGCTGTCCTCCTAAATTCTTACATAAAAAATATTTTTTGTCTTTTTTAATAACATGTTCTTAAAAGACAAAGACAGTGCCATAAGACAATACAAGAAAATAATGTCACATAAATAATAAGGAAAAAAATACCTCAAAGAAATCTATAGAAAAGAGCAATTTTACAGAGTATAACACGTGTACAATAAAAACCAGTTGATTTCTTAATGTGAGCATAAAAAAAAGGAAAAATGAAATTTCAAAGTACCCTATAAATTAACAACAAAATATGTGGAATAAATTTACTGAAGAATATGCAAGAGTTTCATAAAAAACTGTAAAATATTACAACAAAAATTAAATATGTTCTGATACATAGATATCGTTCATTGCTTGAAAGACTCATTTGGTCAAGATGTCAATTTCTTCAAATTGACCTACGAACTGAATGCTAAGCCCAACATTTTTACTGCTGACAAGCGGGGACCTGCAACCCTTTATTTGAAAACTTTCTACAACAATGAAAGAACATATTATTTGTAAACACATTAAAAGGCACAAATAGCCAGGCTCGGTGGCTCAGCCTGTAATCCCGCGCCTTGGGAGGCCGAGGTGAGTGGATGCCTGAGCCCACGGGTTCGAGACCCCCCTGGGCAACCTGGCGAGACCTCATCTCTACAATAAATTTCAAAAATCAGCCGGGCGTGGTAGCGCGTGCCTGTAATTCTGGCTACTCGGAAGGCTGAGGTGGAAGGATGGCGGGAGCCCAGCAGGTCGAGGCTGCGGTGGCAGGGAGCGGCCACTGCACTCCAGTCTGGGTGGCAGAGTGAGACTCCAACTCAAAAAAAAAACAAAAAACAAAAAAAAAAGCAAAAATAGAACAGAATACAAAGTCCAAATATTAAAATATGCATATACGAGAGGAGACCTAAAAATCTGGAATTTATTTATAAAAAATTGTGTATTTATTCTGACACGTTGAAACTTAAGTCACCTTCAAATTACTCTTCGTTTTGATGAGAAGCACCTATTGAGAAACTATTTCCACTGCTCAGTTCAGTTTTTGAACTCATCAATTGGGATGCTTTTTAGTGATTCTGCCTTTTTGTCTCACCTCTTTCACATGGCAAAATGTTTCCATTTGAGGACTGTTTCCATCCGGAAACAAACAAACATGTCTCTTGGTGGGGATAGGTTAATAGGGAGGATGAGTCGTGCAAAACATTCTAGTTTGGGGTTGAAAACTCCTTAACATTCAGCATGGTATGGGCAGGTGCATTGTCATGGTGGAAGAACCATTCACCTGTTGGTCACAACTGGGGACATTATTTCCACAAATAGTGATGCAACCTTCTCAAAACTTCCAGATAAAAATTTTGGTTGACTGTTTGACCCAGAGAAGCAAATTCCAAATGTACTCTAAGGGTCTTGCCCTCCAAAACGTAATTCTAGTTTTGGGGGGTGTCCTTCCTAATACATGCAGTTAGTTTTTTTAAAAAGTGCTCAAGTAATACAGTAAGAAAAGGGCTAATCTTTTCAACATGCATTGCTGAATTAAATGAAAACTATTTAAAACTCTAGAACAACATGTCAAAGTGCTCTCACAAAAATGTTTTTGAGATGGATTATAGATATAAATGTAAAAACTATTATAATGAAATATCTAGAGATAATATAGTAGAATGTTTTTGTAACCCTGGAATAGATAAAGTTTTATCAGAACAACATAAAAGAACTCTGAGCATAAATGGAAATGCTGATAAGTGGGATTTAAAAAAATAAAATAATTCTATTTTTCAAAAACACCATTACGGATATGAACAGCAAACCACAACTGAGGGAAAATATTAAACACACATAAATCTTAGTAAGGTCTTGTTTTTAGGATATGTACAGAAGTCTCAGAGGTCGACAATAAAAAACAAGCCAAAAAGTGGCCAAGATAATTTTAGTCATACTTTATAAAATAAGATGTAAGATTGCTCAATGTGATATGAAAAGATGCTCACCTGCATAAATTCAAGTGAGCACCACTTTCAATCCACTGCAATGGCAAAAAAATTAGAGTGATAGCACCACATGTTGAAGGAGCAACTGGAACTCATAAATTTACTGATGGGCGTACAAAATAGTATCACCACTTTGGAAAATAATTTTGCAACTTTCCTAATATTTCATTCATACGTTCATCATCTTGCTCACCAATTCTGCAACTGACCATATATGTGAGTGTGTGTGTATCAATAATTATATAGATGCATATATACAATATATTTTTAAAATCCTATTCCCTGAATTTTTATAGCCAAAACTAAAAAGAGGTCATGTACATCAATAGATGAGTGAATAAAAAAAAGTATATCGGCCGTGCTCAGTGACTCAGTTTGTAACCCCAGCATTTTGGGAGGCCGAGGCGAGTCGATTGCCTGAGCTCGCCAGTTTGAGACCAGCCTGGGCAACCTGATGAGACCTCATCTATACAAAAAACAAAAAAAATTAGCCAGCCATGGTAGCGCATGCCTATAGTTTGGGCTACTTGGAAGGCTGAGGCAGAATAATTGCCTGAGCCCAGCAGGTCGAGGCTGCAGTAGACATGAGTGTGCTACTGCACTCCAACCCGGGTGATGGAGTGAGACTTCAAATCAAGAAAAAAAAAGTATGAAAATACATTAATGAAAACTACTCACTAAAAAACAGTGAATTTCTGGGCCACATGACAACATTGATAACTATCCAAAACTTTTTTTTTGTAAGAGAAGAAGGCAGCAAAAATAGATGTATGGTCTCCTTTTGTGTGAAATTCTACAACAGGCAAAACTATTCAATAGTAAGAAAAATCAGCACAAGACCAACAGTTGTCTGAGGTAGTGGTCGTGGTGGTTGTATGAAATTAAATTTAAAAAGGTAACATTAAAAGCTTTGAGGGACGGTTCCTCTCACCCATGCCACCAGCTCTGGCACGTCTCCTTTTCTTTTCTCCCTTTCTTCTCTAAGAAACTTTGTTTGAAAAAATGAACAAAGGCTTTAAGGGAGATGGACATATTATCTCTATTAAGGTGATGGTTATATGGGCATATATATTGATTGGTCAGTTGTCATTGGCCTAAACACTTCAATAATGCATTTTATTTCAATAAAGTTTATTGAGGAAAATGAAATTATTCATTATAAGTTCGTATTGGTCATCTGTTGAATGAACATCAAGAGCTGAGGACACCATCTACACCTTAAATTGAAATTGTGCTTCTAAAACTCTGTTTTTTTGATATCACTAGGAGAGTACTTGTATAAGTAAAAGTATTTGTATATGTAAATATGTAACTCAATATTCTGGGTTTTTTTCCATTTTTCTTCTTTATAGCACTCTTATTTTCCTGAGTATGCTTCTATTTCATTTCCTGTTTTCTTCTCACACATATTAATCATTTTCTTTCTTTGTTCCTATTTTATTTCTTCATCAACCAATGTTCATATTCAGTGGTAGGATACTTGTATAATCTGGATTATTTCACGGTATATTGATTGAGACTAGCAAAAAGAACTTGTTCTTTAAGATGTAGCTGCATGAGCACTTTGTTAATTGTTTTTAAATTTTCCTTCAAAAATAATACCTCCTGTAACTTTCTTTTGTGACCTTTTAAATTTCTGAAAGAGTTAACTCTTTAGAAATATTTATAATATATATATATAGTATATTATATATATTACATCGTTAAAATATGTAATATATTGTAATATCTAATTATTAATTAAGATTTGAGATCTATTGAATGATTTTAAAATTTATGCATTCTTTTCTATTTTAGTAAAACACTGACAAAATTTATTTGACAAAGACAAGAAAAATTAAAACTTCTCTTCTTTACTTAACAAATCAAGCACATGATTCAGTTTGACAAAAGCAAATCACTAAATTTCAAATAATATTGCATTGCGCCAATATTAAATCATATTTTCTATCTTTCAATCAATGTATAAATGCAAAGATTGTATTAGTTTTCTGAGGGATAAAATGTCATGAAAGCCAACGTTCTTGCATGTGGCAAAGAAAAGAAGAAAAATCCATCCCATGTCAAAATCGTATTGGTTTTAACTAAACAAATTTACACAAGGAAAATTACTTCTCATAAGAGAAAATCTTTCTGGTTCATCTCTTACACAGTCAATGACTTTAGCAAAGCACATCAATAGAAAGAGTATATTGCTTCTGCATATTTCTCTAAATCTCTTTGTTCTGGCATTTAACTCCAGAGATTATGCAAAGGTAGAGTTTCTTAAATTAGAACCGTTTGATCGAAAAGACTTTCATGATGCGATAGGAAAACAATTTAACGTATTATCTCCTCATTACTAGCATATCTTTTACCATACCGCATAGGATAGAAACATCTGAGACTCTGTTCAATTATCTTTAGGGTATACATATTTATTTATTTTTGCTGATCGTAATGAGCATGTCATCAACGGCCGAGCTGTATAAAATGTACAAGAGAATGTATAGTGTCATACTTCTGAAAAAATACAGAGACAAACAAATAGATTCTCGAAGAACGTAAGCCACAATTTACAGCCATCAACATGGCAGTGGAGTCAGGGTAAAGAAGACAATTTCTTGGATTTGAGTTCAAAGTTTAAAGATGTTTTATGAAATGAGGAAGTCAGTGTTGAAATTGATAGCCGAATGTCTCAACGTTAATGGGTCCGCTAATTATAAAGCATAATATATGGAAAAAAATCCCCCCACTTTCAATGCCCTACACTTATGTCCCCTTAGAAATCTTTTCAGGACTTGCTGGTGGCCTCTTTCTGAAGCAGCTGCGAAAATGCCTAGGGCTTTCTTTGGTCGCCCAACTGGTGGGAGAATCCTCACCTCTGCTGTAACCCACCCGAGCCCCCCGATGTGTGTTGCAGGGCAGGAGACTCGATTTGCTGATGGGAAGAACTGCATAGCCCCATACCCCTGGGGTGGACACGGAAGACGGCGTGGAACGTTGATCTCCGTGTTTAAAAGCTGCTGTCAGGCTTAGTCTCTGATCTCCATTGTTCATCCATCGACGACAGCTCAAATTCGCCCCGCCTCCTCTCGGGACTCTAAGAAGTCAAATCCCGTCTCAATCTGCCGGCCTGAGGGTCTGCTTCGGGACTGGAAGCCGCTCTCCGGCCGCGGCGACTGGTGACAGCGGCACCTTGGAGCTGAGAGGACACGTGCTTCCCTCCACATTCTGAAATGCCGCTGCAGGGGTGGGGCTCGAACGGGGAACGGCTGGAGACGCGTCCACTCGAATAATGAAGGGGAGGAAGGCCCTGAAGTCACCCATCCAGACCCGTTGTGGGATTTCCCAGACAGTCTTTCCCGGTCTCGTTTCTCCAGAGGAGGGGAGTCGGCCTCGGCGAGGGCCTCTTCCCCTTTGGGGCCTTCCTCCGGCGTTGTGCTGCGTGGCTTGGGGCGCCCGTTTCTGGAATATCCTCCCTTTTCCACCTGGACCGCTTTGGAAACCGAATTGAAAAACTTTCCAACTTGATAGAAGATGGGAAGTCATGGTGGGTGTTCTTGTGTGTGTGTATGTTTTCATTCTTGGATGATGAGTCGTTTCTGTGCGTTTTAGTACAGGTTGATGGCACTTTGGGCAATTATTTTAAAAAATGGTTTGCGGCCGATGAGTTTGACTCCACCCCACTGTTCCTGTTAGATACCCTCTTTCAAACATTAAGCTACCTCTTTTCTCGTAGATCAGTGATGTGGTCTTATGATTCCTACAAGCACCCCTTTTTGAAGAGAGCTTCTACTAAGCACCACCGTAGTTATTTCAGAAGCTTTATAAAAGGGAAACGTTCTGCATCAACTGATATTTGGTTATATTTTTAGGCCGAATCCATATCTTTTCAACGGCACCCCGAATATTACCTTGGATTTAAAAGGCTAGATATAAGAAACTTATTTTCCAACTCAAATTTAACCCTCTATATTTCTTTAAATTATGTTTACAGTTTGGACAGTTTTTCTTGAACTCTTCTATGTATTTTGGAACAGTACCATATGCCAATACAGGCTAAAAAGCCCCATCTAAAAATCTGAAATCCAAAATGCTGAAAAACCTGAAACTTTTTGAGTGCCAACATGACGTTACAAGTAAAAAACAATTACACATATATACGTCGTACAAACCTTGTTTCTTGCTGAGTTATTTAAAATATTATACACAACTACCTTCAGGCTTTGTGTATAAAGTTTATATCAGTGTATAAAGTTTATACGAACAGTTTTGAACACAGATAACATGAATTTTATGTTTAGACTTAAATCCCATCCACAAGACATCTTCATAAGTTTTTATAAATACTACAAAATTCTAAAAAGAAATTGAAATCCTGAGCTCTTTGGTCTCAAGCATTTTGGATAAAGGATATTCAACCAAGACAAACAACTATCTGCTGTTTTGAACATTCTGCCTCAAAATGCCATTGCTCAATTTCAAATGATCACTGAATGTACTTCTCTTACCTAATATGTGTGACCATTTTTCTAGTCATCTTTGGCCACTATCTATGACTTAATTCCCATGCCACATATTTTGAATTTTTTTTACCATGTTAACAAATGTTTGTAGGTCCAAATTCTACATTAAATAACTGTTCCTTTGCACAAAACTTAGTGACAACAAGTAATTTTTAAATGATATATTCTACTTCATTTAATTTGGTTTAAGTATGCATTTGTGCTTATCAGATGTTTTGTGTATTGTAAAAAAAAATCACTCAATATACTGGTAGATTTACTAAGATATAAGCAATTGACTTAAGGGAATGTGCCAATAACTATGAGTATAAGACTAGTAGCCAATGTTAGAAAGGTCACATGAAATTTTTATATCATTTTGTTTCTGCTATCTATATAGCTCACATTCAAACAAACAAGAGAATTATAATGGTATCAGACTGGAATTTCAGGATAACATATTAATCATGATAACAATCAAGCCATGTGCTCCTGTAATTCAAGGAAAAAAACATGTGACTCAAGAATATAATGTCCAGCAAAACTTGTTCTTTCAGTATTAAAGTTACTAATAAAAATATAGTTGTGAAAATGTAATAATTCAAACAACACTGTACACATGAGTTTTCTTGAGAATGCACTCCCTTCAACCAGAAGAGGTGTGAGAAATCTTCAGCAAAAATATTGATTGTGTGCATTTAACATAATTATAATTCTAAGATTAAAGTAAATATGGAAACAATTATGAAAAAAATATTTAAATATAATATTTTCCAGTGAAATAGAAATAACAAACATTAAAAAATATGATCAGTAAATAAATCTAGAAAGAGGATGGTACAATATACTCATTGATTCCTCAAAGACAAAACGAATGATTCAGAAGGTAAAGCTGAGTCACTGATGATTGATTATATAGGAGGATACAGATATATGAATCCTACATTACAAAAATATACAGAGTAATTTTTATCAGAAAAAAATAGAAAATATTGAAACTATTCTAAGACTATCTGTTAAAAATAACACTGATATCAGGTAAAATACTAACCCTTCCTCCTACTTTAGAGTGGGAAATTGTAGAAGCTGGCATCCTGGCTGAAGTTCACGCTAAAATGATGTGATTTTCCTGATTGGTCTGGAAATGCCTAGATACTTTGCCGAAACTTAGTACTTGTCCCTTGGTTTATGAAGACATTGTCAAAAGCATCACAAGGAGACCCTGGAATGTGTCTCTTTAAAGCCTAGACAAGATTTCTTTTTGTATAGCAGAAGCAACATTGCACCCCAGGATGAATTTCAGAGATTACTATCATGCTGCAAGACTACAAGAGGCAGAGTGGGTGGTTCCATAATATCTCCATTCAAGTCACCATTTATTCCCTTTAAAATTCAGATGGATGATGGAGCATGGATACTATGCTTAATGTGACATTTTTACAAATCCAGACCAATATAGCTTTTGATCTTTAATATGTGCCTATTGATTTGTCAAATATCTTATTTTCAATTCTCATCAATAAAAAAGAACATCCCTTTTATGTGAAAAGTAGAGCGATGAACATCCTGTCTTTTGTCTCAGGGAATATAGGGCTCTTGGTCATTTTAGAATGTTGTGCTGTACAGTGATCCCACTGTAGTGATGAAATGAAATCTGGACATGTTGAATGTGAATTGGCAAGTATTCCGGGTAATCTTTTAACACCTGTTTGGGAGAGAGTGAAAAATACAGGAAACTTATAGCAAATCATGATTTGGGCATTTATAAAATAACTTCTTTTTGAAACAACTTTCGAAATAAGATTAGGCTTTTGTAGAGGCTGAGTACTGTTGATTATCAACTGACAATGCACCTAGGACTGCACATTGTAAACTTAGCATTGTCAGTTCTCTGAGACAAAAGTCAAATAGGGGCAACAGAAAAGCACTGTATAATAGGAATAGTACATTGAGATTGTTTCTCAGGTATTTTAGGGATCACCAATAATTTTCATGAGCTGGGCGACTCAGATTTCCATGTCATCTATCTCTGTTGTAGCAACGTTTCTCTTTCAGTGCACATCGAAAAATTGCCTGCAGGTTTTCTGTGACTAGTTTCTGGAAGATAAGTAACATGTAGGCCTGGTTCATAAAGATTGTCTTAATATATTGATGTGGTTGACTACTGCTCCACTAAGGACATGGTCTTTACACTCAGAGTGGCCAAAAAAGAACACCATTGAGAAAAAAAAGTCCATATAAATAGAGCTTTCTTTAAGTACTTTAGTTAGTCATGTGCTATATATGAGGAGAGAGTAGTTTGATACACACACACACACACACGCGCACACACACACATGTATGTGTATACATATGTAGAAAATGCATACACATTTTAAGAGATGTTATTTATGTATTACTTCTATGCTGATGGTAACCAGTTTGAGCACCTCTTGTAATTGAAGAAGTCAAATGTGACTTGTATTCATCTTTTTTTATGAGTGTATCGAGTTTAACAATTTTAATAATTCCTTTCTTCAAATGTGTATACATTTTTTGTCATCCTCTGTATAAAATTCTGACCATGGAATATGGCTTGGGTCTCTGGTCAGCAGTCTTGATGATGGGAGACTCGAAGATTAAAGATGAAGAAGGATGTGGAAGGGGCAACGTATTGAACCTGTGACAACAGATGTGAAATGGGAAGATAATTTAGCTCATATTGTTTAGCATAAGAAAGCATGTGCTACAAAGGAGATATTCGACAATTGGGTACACAAAATAAGTCAGTCCATGGATATAAAATATCCTCGTTCTTGGCCATTCCAATGTTGGCTCAGTGAGTTCACAAATGGAGTAGCCACAGTGACAGAAATGGTGGATATAAGAGGCGGTACCCCCCAAATACCCAGAATTTATTTATTTAAAAAGTGTATTTATTATTACATGTTTAAACTTCAATCACCTTCAAAGTACTCTCTGTTTGATGCAATACACCTGTCAAGATGCTTTTTTCACTACTCAAAAACAGTTTTTGAACTCAGCAATGTTGATGCCTTTTAGTGCTTCTCCCATTTTTTGTTTCACCTCTTCCACAGGGGAAAAAGGTTTCCCTTTGAGTCCTTTGTTCATCTGGGGAAACGAAAGCAAGTCACTCAGGGGTGAGATCAGGTGAACAGGAAGGGTGGCGCATGGGAGTGACGTCATATTTGGTCAAACACTGCTGAATACTCAGCACAATGTGGGTAGGTGTGCTCGTAAATCGCCCACCATTAAATGGGCAAACTAGTTGAAAGATTCTCCACAAAATATATATATTTTACTGAAGCTAAACACAGCCTCTCACAACACTTTCTGGTACACCAATGTTGATGGATTCCTACAAAACTTACCACAAGGGGCCACACCCTCCAAAAAAATTCTGTTTTTGAGGGGTACCCATCCTACAAATGCACAAAAGCATGGTCTTCTCCTTCTTTGTACTGCTGTAGTATTAAATAGCTAGCTTGTCTCCTTAAGGGATGGTGTCACACAGAGCAATTGACAACAGCTTGAGCATTGGGTTGTGTGGCTCTAGAAAAAATACCACATCTGACACAGCAGCTGCTCTTGGAGTTACTATTAGTTTGATATTTTGGTAGTATACTGTCATTCCCCAGGCTTTTTCCAGTTTTATCAAGGATCAAACTTTTACCACATGAGGGTTACCCCAATCTCTGTATTGTGTGTGCCTTTAAGGATGGCACCAATGCTTATTATTCCCTCTAGAATAGAATATTGATTTTGATGTACTATCTACTTGAGTTGGTGTGGCATTTTCAGAAGTTTCCCATTGCACTTATATAACTGTAATACCACCTACATCACAAGCCAAAGGATTAATGTAGAAGCTGTGACAGCTACCCATAATTCAACTTAAATCATTTGAGAACAAGAGTAATGACCAACAGACTCATTGTGACTTAGACCTGATCCTCATCTCCATTTATTACCCATTTCCCATATGCTCTCACTTTAACAAGACCACAGTAATGCCTTGATATTTTGAGTATCAATATCAGTTTGTACCCAGTGGCCCGTAGTCCTTAAAATATTTGGGGTATTCCCACTGAACTGATCAACAGTTACATGAGTATATAGCCATAAGTACCTTTGGGAAAAATGGAGATAATAATTGTCATATGCATTTGTTATGGCGCTACAGGATCTCTCTTCTTGGAGGCATAGTCTTTGCTTTGTCAGTAGTTATTATTCCAAAAAGTGTCTCAGGGCTGGATTGTAAACAAGGAAGACTGACTTGTTACTGGGATCACCACATTCAGTCTCCTAATTATGCATTATTTATTCTGCTTGATTAAATAAGAGCATAGATAGATTCCCCGACCCTCCAGGCCACTCCATATAATATGATGTTCCATTAACCCTCTCCATAACTCTCAGTGGTCCATGTACCCTGCCTGCCACCGGACCTTGCTACTCATTATTATAAGAGCATGCAAGTTACTACTGGTGGTCTGGTACTTCTATTTGACCTCTATTCTCTTCAGTTTCAGTCTCCATTACTATCATTGAGCCAAATTCTATGACAGCATACTGGCCATTCACCCTTATCTACTGAGTAGAAGCACTACTTGGCTTTGCAATAATGTTTGTGCCTCTATTGATGCTTTGGTAAATATTATGTTCCCTAAGAGGTCCTGTGGAACATAGACTTCTGGGGCAGATAACTGGTTTAACATGACAAATATACTTCTGCATGTTTAATTCTCTAGGATTTTTTATCCCTTCTTGCATTTTTTGGCATTTCTAGTTCGCTTTGTGTGTTATCAATTTGTCCAAATTTCTAAGAACAGTCCTAATCTTGTGTTATCATTGTCTCCTGGCATTCATGCCAGAATCTGAAATTCCATATCTAAGGAGAGAGTTCTGATATTATATACTTTCTCTTATACAAGCTTATGATCTGTGTGTGTTGACTGTGCACTCTCACATATAGTCTTAAATGTTCTCTACTGGCTTCTGCCAGTAGATGTGTTAGATCCTGTAGCTCCCTTAGAGTGTAGACCCCGTGCTCCCTTAGCCATTCCAGCTCCTCTGCAGTGGGGTTATGTTGTGAACCAACCTTAGTTAAAACTGACCTGGTGGGACATCAGAAGGGCAGACTACCTTTCTTGAGTTTATGTAGTTTTTTTTTAAATGTATTTTTAAAGAGTAAAGCTTCTGCATCACACTGAAGCTGAGTGCTGGCTTCTGATTGGGAGGATTGTCCCAATACTGCGACTTCAGTTCAAAAATCTGAAAATTCAAGATGTTTATTGCATCTGTTTCTTCACCACATATTTTAGGCTTTTGTTCTTTCTCAGCCAAGGCCCTGACATTGGCATATCAGACATGTGAGTCCTGGGAATCGATCTAGACCTCTGCTGTACCAATTATTTAGTTCTGTGCCTAAACCTTAGCATTCTCTCTCCTACAGATACTGTCATCAATCTTCTTTGCCTTTCATCTTTGAAGACTAATCATCCTCAACATTTGATTAACACTCCTCAGCACATCAATTTGCCCTGACAACAGCCATTCAATTCCATTAATTCAATTATCCTTGAAATTATTATTTATCCCACTCAGTAAGGTAGTTTTTTCCAACAGAATATATTCCAGTTTACCATAAGTAAAGATTTAGAAATTTCAGTGGTACCTTGTGCCAGGTTTTATGTGAGACCCTTTATAACCAGTGATATGGGTCTTATTGCCCACTGCACACATGTTTTTCAGCTCCAAACTCCCACGTTATGTCTGCGTTTTTAGACCACATCTGTACCAATACCACAGATTGCCTCCCAAGGAAGGATACTCTTGAGTTAGAGGACAGCATGTAGGAGGCTTGTTAAGATATGTTCTTAGAATCTATATCTCTATGGGAAGGAATTATAACAGTTTTGGGCAGAGGAGGAAGTTGGGCTACAGTGAAATTATAACAGTATTTCCTCATATTCCATGAAGAACTGTGAAGCTAGGATTGTCTTCAGAATTGCCACAATATGGAATGAGGTGATGGGATTTTTATATGCTTGCACTCAGCTTCAGTGTGATGCAGAAGCTTTTACTTTTTTTAAAAAAAAATAAAACTAATAAAAAAAGAGATAACACAAAGAGCTTAAAAAGAGAGCCATCTTCTTAAAGTTACCCTTTCTTACTAGGAAAGTCTAAATATTTGCTCTCTTTTTAGCCAAGAGCAAATATTCAATAAGATTGACTGTCATCCAGTAAGTTTCTTGAGCTGAAGGCATAAATGCTTTAGCCTGAAGAGGGATCTGTGTGGTGAAGCTCCTATAATAAGCATCTAAATCTAAATCTAAAACTACCATGTGATTACTTAGTGTCCCTCAGGCCATTGGACCAGAAGACAAAATTAATCAACTGACAGAAGAAGCAAGTTACAATGATCGCAAGGAGCAAGGATGGGTCATACACAATGGACACATTTATGAACTTGAGAAAGGGACTCCTCATCACCTTCATGCCTGTGGGATGTGAGTTACTATTACCTGCCTTGCCCTTGTTATTCTATAAATATGTTCAGCAAATAATTGCAGGAAACATAGAATACCATGAAGGTGATAGTCATTCATATGTTTTCCAGTGAAAGTCCTTGTTGAAAATGAGGGAAATCTAGAAGACTTCCTCTTCTACTAAGAAGAGGAAGATGATGACCACAAATAGCAGTGGCAACAATAAAATCAATAGCATGTCTTACTAATTGTTGTGTATTATGACTTTTTATGGATATTTTACCCCCTTAAAGTCTCATTGGTATAGAAATCTCTATATGTGAAACAGGAGCATTTAGTGTGGTACAAGCGGTAGATGGCTGTAGGTACCTTGGTTACCTGGAATCGCAACCTCTTCATTCCACCTCTGATTGCCGGTATTTTGGAATAGAGCATTTCTTAAAGGCTTGGACTCACTTTGGCATGACATCGTCTTGCCTGTAGTTTGTGTGCTGCATCTTTGCTTCTAGCCTTAGGGCTCTTAAGTCCCTAGAGATAATGTCAGAACTTGCACATAAAATTGCAGAGATATTAACATCCCAAGTGTCAATATTCAACCAAGGGGTGATGATTAGTAATGGATAAATGTTCTCACCTCCCATTCTTTAGTCAGACAATTCTGAGAAGCTATATTCAAGAGATCCCAGAAGAATTGAACCTTGCTACCTATACCCATAAACATAATGCATTTTGATATCATAGTCTATATTATGACACTCAGGGTGAAAAATGACTGTGAGTTTGTTAACCCTATGACAATCTGAAAGCTGTTTTCATGAGTTCTGAAATGGAGTTTAATTGTATTGTTTTGACAGAAAAAAATTCTGAAATTTCTGCTGCTTAAGTGTAAAAAGCTTTCTTTTTCTCCATTGCTGATGTGAGGATTTCATTTGCTCAATTACTTCCTTGGTCTTTCTTTGATACTCTGTCCTTTGCTCTTAAGTCTGTCATTGGAGGGGACACCACTCTGAAGAGTGAGTTCTTTTGACAGAAAAATACTTTTAGTCCTCACCCCATGTGCTGAACTCTCATCACTTCTGTATTCTTCTGTATGACTGCATCACAGAGAGCACTTAATGAGTTCAAAATGGCTTTTCCACATGGGTGAAGAAGAGGAGAATGCTTCAAGGTGTGCAAATCCACCAGGTGTGCATGCTACTCCTGTTTTTCTACTTGTTTCTCTCTTCTTGCAATATCAGTGGGAGCTCTTTCATCTGGTCAACAGCACACTCTAGGAAAGGAGCAGCCTCAAGTTCAAATAAGCAAATATCTGGAAATTCAAAATCTATAACCAATTATTAGTAAATTACATAATTTTTGATCAGTTGATTTAATTAGAAATAAAAATTGCATGACCCTTTCAAATTTTTAGACATCTTTAGTAAAGCATGTTATTCATGAAAAAAATGAAGAAAAATGTTGCTGATAAAATTTGTAAGATGATTTTAAGTAAATGCTGCGGTTATTTCTATCAGTACTTTCCAAACGCTATATGTGTGTGTGTGTGTGTGTGTGTGTGTGTGTGTGTGTGTGTGTGTGTGTGTGTTTATACTGTCCATTGCAATAGTTAACTTAAATGCTAAATCTTTTAGAATGTCTCTTCCTCCCCTGTCTTCCTAATAATGTAGCATCTTTTTGTGTGAAAAAGATATGTTTGTGTTCTTGGTGTGCCAAATGAGAGGGTGTCTCAAATCTACCACACCAGAACTGTTATTTGACTCCTCATATTTATAATATTTCACTTATAGGTCAACTTACTGTCTGCCTAACCAGTATCCAAAGCTAAAGTTAAATAGTGTAGCTGGGGAATTTTGAAGCTAGTTTTTTTGTGTTTGTATACTTGTGAGTTTTATTTGTATGTGTGTGTGTGCGTTTATGTGTGTGTTTATTTTGTCTGTTTACTAAGAAACTGTAGATTTAGCCCCACACTAACTCTCATTAATGTGACACATTTCCATGAAATGTGTCTCTGAGTCCTGTGTATCCCTTTGTATTAAGAACTGAATTCTGATTTTCTCCCGCCAAAAGAAAAATGTATATGTTACATTCCAAACCCCCAAATCCCCAAAAATGACTGTATTTGGACATAGGTTCTTTAAAGAGGTAAATAAGTTATACTGAGGTTGTTAGAATGGTCATTAATCCAATACCATGTGAGTCCTTTTATGAAGACAAGACTAAGACACACAGAGAGACACCAGACATACAGCTAGAGACCGAGGGTCAGCCATGTGAGGACACAGTGAAAAATCAGTCTTCTGCAAGACAAGAAGCAAGGACTGAGAACAAACCAAATCTGTCAACATTTTGGTCTTGACTTCCAGCCTCCAGAGCTGTGAATACATAGATTTCAGTTGTTTACGCTACCAGCCCATGGTATTTTGTTACGGCAGTTCTAGCAAACACTTGAGCTGAGGGTTTTACTGATGCTCATTACGTGAATGCAAATTAAACCCAGAAAACTTTCATCAAAGTGCAATAATTCGTATGTCTGACATTGCTAGGTTTTAGAGACAAAGTTGACTAATTAGTGCTCTTATACATTACTACTGAGAATGTAGATTTGATCACTATCTGAAGAACCAAGTATACCAGGCTAGAGGAAACTCATTCTTTTCAACTCAGAAATTCTACCCCACGACATCTGCTACAGAGAAGCACTTGCAATTAAACAGAAAGAAACATCCTCAAAGATGTTTCTTTGTGCCAGCATTGTTTATAATACTAAGTTGTAAAGATAACTTGAATTCCTTAGGATGTCATCAACAAGTAAATTGAATAAAGTAAATTCATAGGCACTAACACATAAATTTCAATCTAACACTGAGAGGATGACACAGGTGATAGAAAAAAATCAGTATACCAAGTTATATAATTTTTATACATTTTAAACATACAAAATGAAAACATATTGTTTATAGGTACATACATTTATTGTAAAAAATACAAGAGCTTGCATAAAAATGCTGAACACAAACTTCAGGTGAGTGGTAGCTACTGAAGGCTGAAAATATGGGATGACAATTTAGTGATATATTTAAGATACACTCCTTAAAGGAAAAAGAGAGTCCTCTGAAACAAACATGTCCCCCACATCAAGAAATTACATGTATTTGAACTCTCTGAAGCATACATCGTTGTCCGTTATATTGTTTTCAAATATTTTTTTCCTATAAGTGTGAGGCAGTCTATTATGTAAAATAATGATTAGAGACAGGCATTTTACCAGCTAAGTCACAATAGCTCTCAAAGTTCAGGGACTGCCTAGTGGAAGATATTCATTCCTCTCTTCCTCTGCCTTAGCATTTCTACGACATCACCTCATCTTATAATGAATAACAGTACACGCTTGACTTTCAAGACATTTGACCACCCAGCCCATTCCCTTATGTTCACTATTAACTATGCATCTCACTCTTGAAAATTATATACGTGATGAAATTATAGTGTTAAATTCATGACTCTGATTATAGTTTGAAAAAATGTTGCAGGATAGATAGAGCGATATAAAAACCACTCAGGAGAAAGTTGACACATTTCCTGGACCGTGAATTAATAAAAAATGACTCTCTTATCTTATATCTGGATTTAGCAGCTCAAGGCAATTTGATGTGCGTCTGATTGTGAACCTGATAATGATTTTGTTGTGGCACCTAGAAGAGTCAAATTATGTTAGGCAGGAGTATCTTTGGTTGTGTGGTAGAAGGGTGTGTGTGTGTCTGTGCAGTAGATACAAATTAGGAGGTCTTCCAGGTCTGTGGCTGGGTTGTGGCTATTTGATCCTCATTTAGAGACACCTAACTAAAGTTAAGCCAATCAGGTTGCCTCTTACAGGAGTTAAAAATTAATTGGAGTTATGCAGAGACTCAGAATGGTTGGATCCTGTCCTTGTTGATTCCTTGTAGACTCACTGATTTAACAAATTTATGGTGTGTCACCACCATTATAATGTAAGTTTAGAAGAGCTGAGTCTTGTTCCTGTTTTTAAGGAATAAGATTGTTTTAGGGGCTGTGTCCTCAGCCCCTAAAGCAATACTAGGCACATAGTAGGTATTTAAAATAATGTGTTGAATGAATAAATAAACAGATATTTATTAATACTGTGTAGAAACATTACCTTAAGACAGGGTAATTAAGGCATGATAAAGCCAACGAACGAGACTGTACTCATGTCTATTATAGAGAGACAACAATAAGCTTTGAAACAATGGAACATGAGAAGGCAGTGTTAGGCAATAAAATAAGTAATAAAGTCTTGAGTGACAAGGAATATATCACCTACTTGAGTGGGTGGAAAAGGCCTCTCTGGGATGCTGCAATGGAACTGATTTCTAGGTAGTGAGAAAGAGTCTGTGTTATGGTGATTCATGAGCAGAATGTTCCAGAAAACTGGGAAAAAAAGGTGAAAAGACCTAGTATGAGAATGAGACAGGGATTTTCCAGCAGTGCAAGAATTTCAGTTTGGATGGAGCATTATACTTGTAGGGAAGGAAGGCAATCAGAGAGACAGGCAGAGAGACCAGGCAAAATAAGGTGGCTTTAGCAGAATAGGACCATTGAATTGCATTATACTTTTAACAGGAAGTCCGTGAAGATTTTAAGAAAAGGGAGAGGTGACTGAGACATACTGTGAAAATATCAGGGGTGTTGTATTGTTTTGCAGTAGTTGGATGGTAGTGGTGAGGAACAAAAGTGAAGACTTGTTTATTACTTAATGTTATGAACCACTCTTATATAATGTCAATAAACCCTCTTTCACAAGTAAGCTAGATATCATCGGTTGCTTTCAAATAAAAGCACATGAATTTATACACTCAAGTTACTTTTTCTTATTTTATTATTTTAATAGATATTATTGTTTTTAGATAAACAAATTAATTCTTTATATGATTATCAAAAGGTGAGATCCAGGTTTCTGAAGTAAATTTTTTCTTTTTTTTTTTGAGTTGGAGTCTCACTCTGTCGCCCAGACTGGAGTGCAGTGGCTGCTCCCGGCCACCACAGCCTCAATCTGCTGGGCTCCGGCGATCCTTCCACCTCAGCCTTCCAAGTAGCCAGAATTACAGGCATGTGCTACCACGCCCGGCTGATTTTTTGATTTATTGTGGAGTTGAGGTCTCGCTGCCAAGGTGGGTCTCGAACCTGCAGGCTCAGGCAATCCACTCACCACAGCCTCCCAAAGGCGTGGGATTACAGGCTGAGCCATCGAGCATGGCGTCTGAAGTAAATTTTTGAAGTGGATTTTTCTTGTCGAATTTCAAGGTACCTTTGGGCGTGTTTATATATGTGATAAATTACTCGAACATATATATGTAATGTAGGTACGCATCATATAAAAATATTTCTTACCTGCTCTGTGCATGTGTGCAGTGCGCCATCTATTTCACAGTAAGACAAAGATACTCTACATTGGCTTACTCCATTGGCCCTGCTAAGAGTTAGATCCTCAGGTGTCATGCAGGAAATTGAGTCACTGTTGCTGCTTATAGGCCAAGATGGACTGAGACTTGACTATCTTTTTTTCTCACCTAATACATTTATTTCTTAACTAGTTTTTTTTTCTTCTTCTTCTTTCCTAATACACCTGCTGCTGGCACAGGAAGTTTGCAGATAGTTGAGATTTAGAATCTCCTTTCTAATGTTTCCATCATGCACAACAAATTGTTCCCAAGCCATTTGGATACCAGAAACATATTTAAGGTTAAAGAGTACGTGCCAAAAACAGTTGGCAAAGTTGTATAAGACTCTCTGTCCCAAGTATTTTTTTTTAACAATAATATCTCTCTATATATATTCAACTCAATTTCATGGTCTTTTGAATTTGATAGTATCTATGAAAATATTTTCAAGCATGCAGTACTGTAAGACAGAAGAGCAAAAGCCCAATACAGGCATTGCACTTACATAGACAATCACATGCACACAAATAACATATTTACATAAAATTGCTTCCTGCAAAAATATTCTTGCATTTTAAGCAAAGAATAATATATTACACGATTAAACCAAAGTTAAAGTGTGCTTGTAAAGCCATATACTGAGAAAATGTAATACATCTAATGAAATTCTAAGGCACGAAAACTCTCAGCCTTGTAGCAATATATTATTTAAGTTCTGTGGAAACTAAGTGTTTTAATGCACATAGAGCTGTTGATCATTATAGGTTTTTGACATCTTAAAAACAGGTTGTGTTTACATCATGGAGAAATGGAGATAAACAAACACATTGAAAACTAAAGTCTTCTCTAAAAACACAAGCTTTCATTTTATAGGTGTTCATTATGAACAGCGAGCTTTTTACAAATGATTAGAATCAGGCTGAAATGGTATTGAATGACTTTTGCCTGGGTTTACAGGGCTGTTAAAACTGTTGACAGCTTTGTTCGCTAAAAGCACAACGGTGTTCAAGGAGATGGCAAGATTAATAGTTTCTTTTTGTATCCATAAATTCTGCTATGGTGTATGTGTAAAAGCAAAAACATGAAAGTCGAGAATATCATACTTTACTTCAAACTCCTTACTCCCTAGTATTCTAAGCAAGTTGTCTACACTGATCCCATTAGATGCTATCTGAGCTTGACATTAGTTTCTGTCCTCCATATGAGAGATTAACCTATTTTTTTTTCTCACTCTTTGAGTTCTCTTCATTTCAACAATTGACTGAGAACATATAATGTCTAAGACAAAACGCTAGGCATGCACTGCAAAAATAATCAACCTATGAACTCGGTCTTTTAATTTTCACATAATCATCTGAGTATACACATACATTCACAAAGATTTTCTCCCTTCCAAAATGATAAATGGTGAAACAGAGGTGTACATAAAGTATACGGCAATGCAAGTAGCATTACTTAATTCTTGGGATAATTAGTCTGATATTTCAGGCAAAGTATTAATAACTGGTTTGGAACTGATATATTACTCTCCTTATCACCATGTAATATTGAGATTAAATATTTAAGGCATTTACACAAAACAGTGAATAACTTAAGACATTTTATATATCACAGAAAACTGATTTGAGAGAACATTTTCAATATAGGATGAGGAGAGTTTTCATGTCTGTTATATTCTACCAGGTAGGTCACTTTCTATTTGCTTTGAATAAATAATTGCTCTACATAAAGGTGCTAATTTAACTTTAATCTTGATAGACATTTCATTCTAGGGATGGTAAAATATATTCTGGATATAATAACCTAGTGATGGCATGGTACAACACTGGAATACCATGTTATTACAAAACAATGTATCAATCCAGGGAAGAAAACTTGATAAAACAGTCAACTTCCCATAAATATGCTTTAAGTTGGCAGGAGTTTAAAATATTCCTTTAAATACGAGGTTACCAAAGTCTATAGATGGGATCAGTAAGGAGTGGGGAGCATTTTCCACAGAAGCTGTGTTTTCCTTGTTATTGATATTGTCTGGGCTCATATAATTGGGACATCCGTGCATCCCTGACTCGTACATTATGACTTAAACTACCAGTAATCGTAACTAGAACATGTTTTCGCTCTTTGATCTCAAAGTAGGCAACCCACTTCACCTTTTTTCAGTTTATATATTCATAAGATATTTAGTATTCTGTCTTCAAAATCAAGATGGATACATCTGCAGCAACTTCTTCTTTTTGGCTATTCCTTCAAATGCTTTAGGTCCTCTTCAGTTATGTAATAACATATGCATAAATGGAATGTTGCTGATTATTATTACATTATAGTTGTATTGCTGTAGTTTATAAAGATTAACATAGGTTGAGTGGTTCTGTGAATACTGCAGATAAGTTTTTAGGAGTATATAGGCTTTATTAAAATTCTCACTTTAGTAAAGTATTGATACAATGCAAACATGAAAATGATAGGTAAAACAATGATATCTCTATAGAAGTTTTGAATTTTTAAGGAAAAATATTAAATTCTTATTTTACAACAAGAAGTCTGGTAGTTATATAGGATATATAAAAGTTCAAACTCCAAAGCCTAGTCCTTGGATAAGGAAATTGTAGGAAAATATCAAAATATGGTACAAATTTTAGGGTTGGAGAATTAAACAGAATTCCATTCAAATTCTAATCTTATACCTTACTACATACAAAGTTTTGTCCACATTATTAAACTCTAGGCAAAAGAATACTTTTTTGGAAAAAAACCAATAATTATAACTGTTTTCAAGTAAGTTGAAATTAATGTAACATATACTAACCATCTATTAAAACCAAGTTATCAATAACAGTTAGTCCCTTTAAATTTTTTCCCTTTGGGAGAACATATAATTAATAAAAAAGCTATAAGTTGGACTCAGGTAATTAATATTCAGAAAAGAATGTGATAATACTGTAAGAAAAGTTTTGCTGTTGTTGTTGTTGTTGTTGTTTTGAGCTGGAGTCTCACTCAGTCGTCCAGACTGGAGTGCAGTGGCCACTCCAGGCCCCCGCAGCCTCGACCCGCTGGGCTTCGGCGATCCTTCCGCCTCAGCCTTCCGAGTAGCTGGAATTGCAGGTGTGCGCTAACACACCCAGCTGATTTTTTGATTTATTGCAGAGATGAGGTCTCACCAAGTTGCCCAGGCGGGTCTCGAACCCGCGAGCTCAGGCCATCCACTCACCTCAGCCTCCCAAAGGCGCAGGATGACAGGCTGAGCCACCAAGCCCGGTTTAGAAAAGTTTTTAAATACTTTGAAACCAAGCTTCCCCTAAACCTTAATTATACAACTATAGGACACTTCTTGATTTTGTTTAGATGTGTGCTAGTTAGCCTGTGTATTTTTCTATCCGACACATAGTTGATTCCGCCTGTCTTACATGAAGAGAATCTTTTTCAGGTTTCAATGCTACAGAATGTAGGTTCTAGTTTAAAGTCTGAAGCCTCTAAGCCATAACTATGCATTTTCTTTCTCTACCTTAACTGTCACACGAGTAAAATTGAATTGAAGACTTCTGCCAAAGTTTTTGCACAGAGATTTTAGGGGAATAAGTAAAATGATGTATAAAACCCTTTAAAAATTCAATACATTGATAAAATTATGTTACTACATTATTCATACATGATACTTGGTGTTCAAACAGTAACTCTCTTTGATCTTTCAGCTTGGATATCTTTCATTGATTGCCAAGACAGTTACCTCTAACTATAATTTAATCTTGCCGCATGCTTATTATGTTCTTTAAGAAAAATATGGTATCTCACAGCAAAGTACTTTACCTTATAATGTTATATAGTATCAGAACCCCAAATAGCAAAAAAATCTTTAAATTAAAAAAAGTATTTTAAAGATGTGGGGTACAATTCAGGGTTAGATATACAAATATTCATTATGCAGGAAGCCTTGCAACTTTAAATTTAAGTGAGGAAAGAGTTCACTACTGGAAAGTAAACTTGATCTTCCACGAGAGACATGTAGCAACAATATTTAAGAGGAAGCTTACTGATGTATACAAGGAGCTTTCAGATACACCAAAAATGATATAGATTGATGGACAGAGAGAATGATAAAAAGATGGATACATATGAGGAAGCACAATAACATGTTAAGGGGGGAGAATCTCCATAGTGGATTAACAAATATTCATTCTAAAATTCTTTCAATGGTGCTACAATTTTGAACTTTTTTGTAAGAAAGTTTTGAAAAAATGGATCATTCAGGGGAAAAAAAAAATACCCTCAGAAAACTACTGGAAGGTAATTTTCACACCCTGTGTCTATTAATGCTTATTTTGTTCAGCATTTGGCACCACCTAAGAATCTAAGTCTCCCCCACTGTCCCTCACCCATCTCACCAACCCCACCTCCTGGCTTCTTCTATGGCTTCAGTTTTCTATGTGCTGTCTCCTTTCAGAGCTTACAATTGCCAGATTAACCTGGTGATGTTTATTTTCTGCTGTTAGCTGTGCTGCATTAAGCTCTATACCTTCCTCCAAACCAGCTTCATTAGGAATATCCATGGTATTGGGTCAGCCATGTTAAATCCGTGCACCCCTTGCTGGAACATTTGAGACAACAAAAAACAAAATGAAACCAAAAAAGGTGGAGTAAATATTTGTCATTCTACAAGAATTGATTTTTGAATAAATAAATATAGATATGCATATCTGTGGTATATAAGCATGTAATGTTAATAATATATTAGAAGACCAGAATGATATATTAGGAAAAAGTACTTTAATAAATGTTTACAAGGACTGTCATTTAGGAGTTCTGATATTTCACTACATCCTTCAATGGCTTTTTCTTCTAGTGGGCTCGCATTTATTTTAATTTTAGGGTGGTTAAATTAGCCAGTGATAGATTACTTTAATTATTGTTATTTGTTGTTCATATTATTGTAATGCTTACTGTGATTAAACATTTTTTAAGAATCTGCCATATGGTGGGTTACCTATTCCAAATAATCAGATGTCTTGATATATGTTAGTGACAGATTTTTATTTTCTTCTCTATTTGATGTTATTTCTCTTGTTTCTATTTAAACAAAACCCTGTATTTGGCACACTTAATTTTCTAGTTGTTCTCTAAAACTACAATCAATGATGTGTGATAATTTTTTAAAGCTCTAAAATAGGAAACAGAAGACAGATTTTTATAGAAAATAATTAGTTATGTACTTTTATAGAGTGTGTGTTTATGTTGCTTTACAATAATTTAAATCATGTTCTCATGTGGTTTTTTTCATGTATAAATTGATGAGGTTAACCTGGATGTTTCCCAAAGCTAATTCAATTTTTTTTAAAGTATACAACTTTGTTTGAATTGACTGAAACTTTCTGTATGTGAAGCTAATGCAAAACATCTGTAAAAATAAGATTACATGTCTTTGCACAATAATTTGTTTCCCTGTTACTTAATTTTGGTAGCTATTTAGAGTGTCCTTCGGTATTGTCTGTTATTTAGTTAGTATTATAGCTAAAATAAAGTTTTTCATTGGTCATCATATTCTAAGACTGATTTTTTTTCTATAGGTTATTAAATTTTATTTTGACAGTGTTCTGGAGTAATACACACAAACACATATATACACCTCAAAAAACACATGCATAGTTTCTTGTTCTGGAGGCTAATTGAAATAATAGAAGACTCTAATTTACCTGTTCCCATATTGCCGAGAAGAGTCATGCGCAGCATGACACAGTAGATGGAGCACAGTTTACCTTTAAAACCTAGTTAAAGAGAATCCTCCCTGGTTCCCTGGGCTCAGACAATCCTCTCGCCTCGGTCTCCCAAAGTGAAAATAAAAAAAGAGAATCCTGGGAAGAAGACAGAGAGAGAAAACAATAGAAATCTGTCTCCTCACCTAGGCAATGGGCAATGACCGCCCTGGCAGAAGGGGTCTGATGTAACTGTTTTGAGACTTTGAAATCTACTGAAGACTCACTGCTTTCAGAGGAGGACTTAAGAGGCCGACTATGGTTATCTTTTACAAATTTCTGTTTCAAAAATTTCAGAGTCCCGGGTTCCATGTGAAGATGGGTTACATAACTATGTGGTGTGAAGGTGAGGTTTGGGTTTCTGATGAGCCCACCCCTCCATAGGGTGCATGGAGCCCAGTGGGTGATTCTGTATCCCTTACATTCCCGCCCTCCTTTAGCAGTGTTCAGTGTGCACTGTCCCCACCCTTGTGCCTGTGTGTGCCCAATGGACGGCGCCCACTTATAAGTGAAAACATGCAGAATCCAGTTCTTTGTTTCTATGATGGTTCACGTGGAATGTTGGTCTTCCGCTGCATCCAAGTGGCTGCAAATGATATGATTTTGTTCTTCATGTCTGCATGGTATTCCATAGTGTACGTGTAACACATTTTTCTGTATCCATCCCTTCTCTGATGGGCATCTCCATTGGTTCCATGTTTTTGCTATTGTAAATAGTGCTGCAAAAAACATACACATGCACATGGATTTTTGCAAGAATGATTTGTCTTCCTCTGGGTATATTCACAGAAGTGGGATTACTGTGTCAAATGGTAGCTCTGTTTTCAGTTCTTGGAGAAATCTCCAAACTGCTTTTCACAGAGGTTGATCTAGTGGGTAAAGGACATGAACAGACACTTCTCAAAGGAAGACATGCAAGCAACTAACAAACACAGGAAAAAATGCACAACATCACTAATCATCAGAGAAGTGGAAATCAAAACTTCAGTGAGATACCGTCTCACACTGGTCAGGAAGGCTATTATTAAAAGTCAAAACACAATAAGTGTTGACGAGGCTGCAGAGAAAAGGGAATGCTTGTATACTGCTGGGAGAAATGTAAGCTAATTTTTATCAGTTTCAATTCAGCATAGTAGCAGTTTCTCAGTTCCCATGCCTAGTACCATGGCAGGCAGCTGTAAACTTTTTCCTCGAGCAACCTTCAAGCAGTTTTGGGAGGCAGGAAGGACAGAAGGGTCTCTACCTTGCAAATATCAGTGATCTGTATCCCCATTCAGATTACTAGTTGCTAACTCTGATTACAGAGGTGCACAAGGACAGTCATTCACTTTGCACTTACCCCATTGTCTCAAGTTCCCCCACCTCTAGTTCAAGTGACTGCTAGGATATTTAAAGCCCTGACACCTTTTTATTTTTATTTTTTTTTACTTCATTAGTCTTTTTGTTTGTTTTGTGGGAGGCAAGACATTAGGGACTAGGGCATTCCAAAGACACTGCACATATGGGGTAAGTTAGAAATGGCTGTGCACGGCCAGGGAAAGACTTTTTGTCCAAAAAGACCATAAAGACATTAAGTTTACAATGCAGGCCAATTCTTGGCATGGAGACACCCTACAGCTATTTTTTCCTAATAAACAAAATAAATAACAATGCCACCCTGGGGAGGGAGGGAATCTGATTTTCAGAGTTATGACATTATTCAATCTAAATGTCTGGTCTTAATTTTAAAAAAACACAAGACATACAAACAACAGAAAATTATGGACCATTTGAAGGAAGCACAAAACAGAAAATCAACAGAAATGGCTCCAGAGAAAGCCTGATGGTAGAACTCTACAGAAAGTCTTCAAAACAATGGTTTTAAAGACTTAATTTCAAGTAATTAAAGATATGAAGATACTCAAGGAAATAATGTATGACCAAATATCAACATCAATAGAGACATAGAAAACTCAAGAAGAAACCAAACAAAAATTCTGAAGTTAAGATGTATAGCAAATGAAATGACAATTTTTTTGGAGGAATTTAAAGTCAGATTTGAACAGGTAGAGAAAGAATCAGCAAAATGGAAGATGGTGCAATGGAAATTATTGAGTCTGAGAAACAGAAAGAATAAAGCTTGAGGAAAACTAAAACTCGTGTGACCATCAGGCGGGCCAACATACTCATTGTGGGAGTCCTGGAAAAAGAAGAGAGAAAAGAGAAGAGAGACTATTTGAAGAAATAATGACTACAACCTTTCCAATTTGATGAAAGACATGGATATGTACTGCCAAGGAGTTGGAGAAAATTCCACATTTAAGTGCATAATATTAAGTGAATGAAGCCAATCTGAAAAGGCTATATTCTGTAGGATTTCAAATATATGACATTCTCGAAAAGGCAAAACTATGGATAGTCAACAGCAGTTGCTAGAGGTTCAGAGGAAGAAAGGGGTGGTAGGCAGAGCACAGAGGAATCTTGTGGTACTGAAATGATTCTGTCAGATCATATATTGGTGGACACATGTCATTATATATTTATCCAAATCCATAGAATATACAACACCAAGAGTGGCGCTTTATTTATATATAACTATATAAATATAATATAGTTATATATTATATATATTATATAAAGAGATATATAGTTATATACAGTCTTTATATAACTATATATATTGTTATATATTTAGCTATATATAGAGAAATATTGGAAGTTAATGAAAATGGAGCTGTTAGGCACCTTTTTGACAAATCACACTAATTCTATTTACATGTTTATGTGAAATTGGTGTCAAAATTGTACAAAAGAAACCTCAGGCCATAAACTTAATATATATAAAGGGTATATAGAAAACATTTGAACTTTTCCTCATATAATGTCAGTAACAGCCCAGAACTGTAGAGCCCCTGAGTTGGACAGACAGGTTCATAAGCCCTCTGCCAGATTGCATTACAACCAACAACAAAATCCCACCAAAGTTTGGCTAAAATGTTCGTGACAATTGTTCTACTACTTACCCAGCAATTAAACTGTTCATTTATCTTTCTACTCGACTAAAAGGAGATGTATTAAACATTTGCTAAGCATTATTATTATTGTATGTTCATAAATCTGAGAGTTTTGAATTAAGTCAGAGATTTCAGGGTTAACTATTTGGCTACAGAGATCGACTTTCTTAGAAAAATGTATAATTTTCATGGTCGGATAGAAAGCATACACTACTCTTCCTTTGCTGGACATGTCCCACCTCATGTCAATGTAGAATGACCAAAATGTGCCTGGCTTTCAAAGTGGCTATTTACCGATTTAAAAGATTTTTTGAAAGGAGGCTATTATATGTTCTTTTCCTTTAAACCACAGAAAAAATATATTGTTTGTGTAGCAAGATTCAGAGCAAAAAATAATGATGTAAAGATTTTTGCTGACCATCCACACAAATATTGTCTTTTTTTTCCATTGCAATATTTTTTCTTCTCTGTGGACTATCATTCTGTTTGTGGGGGAAATAATTTTACGGCCAGAAGACTAGCTACCATTGAGGATGATTAACCACTATAGGGTGCAAAAAAAGGCTCATCAGCACCGTTCACATTTTCAGTATGTCAGTACAAGAAACAGAAAATGGTTTGGATCAGAGCTATAAACAGAAAAAAGGCAAATGAGAAGAAAATAAAATTTGTAAAAAGCGTCAAACAGCACAAATTTAGGGTAAAAAAAAATAGGCAGCATGGTTGCAAGCAGAAGCACCTGTATCAAAATCTACTGCTTTTAAAATTATGAAAAGTAGGGATTATGTATAATACTAAATAAGTTGCTTCAAAGATTGTATTTATCTCAGAAATCTTTGATTATGCTTTAAACTGCTTAGAGACTTGATCAATGGAAACTAGTAATTGCATGTTATTTCCTTAAGTGAAATTCTAGTCCAATGATTATGCCAGATTACAAGTTTAGAAATTTATACAGTGGTAATGAATTTGCATTAATGAAACCAGTAGAAAGGTAACGTATTAATTTAGTGAAATTTAGATATTGGTTATAGGTGCAATAAATTTGCTCCTGGAACACAGCAATGTTTATTTTTTGTAATAAAGCATTCTACAAAATATTATAATATGCTTAAGAAGGCAAATTATCTGTACTGAAAAAAAGAAAAACCAGAAGTATTTTTTAATTTTTTTAAGATATTACTGTTGGTGGGAAATTTAAAGTCCTGATAAGTAGACTAAAATAACACATTAAAATAATTCTGACAAAGTTTACTCCCTAGAAGAAAAAAAAAAATGCTCTCAATTAAATAAACTTCTTGCTGGTTATAATTAACCATTTTTCTTAAAAAGTTTAGACAAAGTTTTTCTAACTTTTGCTTTTAAATTTGAATCTGGTTTGAATAAAATCCATATGTCTTGGATATCATTAAGTGGTAGTATTTATGTTGGATATGTACCATAACCGTACTAGCTTAATGTCTATTTGGCACTTTTGTAAGGGTGTCTCATTTTCTCCAGGAATTTTACATATTCTCAATAGCAAAAATGACCATTTTATATTATAAATAAATAAAAAATAATATGAATCCATGTTGCTCTTTTCTGTTCTGTTCTGAGTTTTTTTAAAAAGTCTATAGAATAATATTCCTAATCACAAGGCATTCATATATACATATTTCATTGCATTGTTTTGACTAATTATTAATACACTTAGTAAATTAATACTTTATTACTTTAATAAACTATACAATGCATATTTACTCTTTAATATGGGATTTGGGGTGGGTTTTTTTGGCAGATTGAAGCTGGGAGGTATTAATAGAGAGATCCAAGTGAGTATTATTTTAATCAATAAAATAAAATATTGATAGAAATTGAGTAACAGTTTTGATACTACTTGATTTATACCACACTCTCTATTTTATTCAGCAGTGTGCCCATGACTAGATAACACTAGCTTCTGTTAGCTGTTAGAAAAGCAGTAACAGGTGGGACTGACGTACTTGAATACTTCTATAAAACCTTG
Source organism: Carlito syrichta (assembly GCF_000164805.1). Taxonomy (NCBI): domain Eukaryota; kingdom Metazoa; phylum Chordata; class Mammalia; order Primates; family Tarsiidae; genus Carlito; species Carlito syrichta. Next base: position 774,373 of record NW_007247223.1, on the reverse strand, counting down.
GACTATTTCACCGTAATGTCCACAATGTTATCAATTATGAAACAACTGGAACATGGAGAAAGATTTCTGAAGGAGAAAGATGTTTTGATGAATCGTTTATCATATTTAAAATATTACTTTTGGTTATTTAATATTTTTTTATGTGAATTTCTCCCTTAATTTGATTGATGCATTTTAAAGGTAGGCATACTTATGGTGCATGTAACTTGGTGGTAAGAGCCCTATTAATAAAAAAAAAATGAACACATAAAAACGCTACAGAGTCTAAATCTACTCACAAAACTTTGCACAGGGCTTTTCACACAATAGGTATTAAATAGGTCTTCACTAAAATAAATGGGGCCTAAACTATCCCATTATTCACAGCTCTGCCAGCCTTGATATTCAAGCTGCTGGAAATAATACAAAGTAATTACATGAAGGTGTGGAAATACCTAGTTTTATCACATAGACACCACTGTTTTAAAAGTGTCGCTACTTATATTTTTGCGCATTATCATGAATACAATTCACATGAAGCTTGTCAGGCTTGGTCAACCTAATTATTCATCAGCAGACGAATGGATAAAGGAAATGCAATAAATATACACACAGGAATACTACTCAGTCTTAATGAAGTTGGAAATTCTATTATTTGGGACAACATGGATGTATCTGGAAAACGTTGTGCTAAGTGAAATAAGCTAGGCACAAACAGACAAATACAGCATGATCTCACTTATATTTGGAATTTTAAAAAGTTTAATTCACAGAAGAGGGTAAATGAGAGCTACAAGGAATTAAAGATGGTGTGATCATGAGGCAATAGGGAGGTACTGGGTAAAGAGTACAATGTTTCAGCTAGAAAAATTAGTTTGAAACCTATGTCATAGAAGAGTGACTGTAGTGCATAATGATGAATTGCACATTTCAAAATAACTAGGAGAGTACATTTCAAATGTATCACAACAAAAAAATCAAGCAGGTGAAATGATTCATACGTTGACTAGCTTTATTTAATCAACCCATAATGCACACACATATAAGAACATTACATTGTACAGCATAAATGCAACACAATTAATTACGATTTGTCAATGTAAAATAATATAAATTAACAATATGAAAAAAACAAACGATTTTATAGTTGTGTTTGCTTTATTTTCATGAAAACTCTATAGTTCCGGAGAAAACAATATCACACACGTATATTAAAATATGCACATGAAAACAAAGTAAGACTTAGAATTCCAAAGGGATATTATGCTAATCAGACCAACTGAATTCAATGCGTGCCTTGGATATAAGAAGGAATTCTGAAAGAAATAATTGGGATCAAGGTTATGAAAACAGAGACGATTAAATCAAAGTGTAAACGCATGATGGGTCAAGATATTAGAATATGCTGCCAAAATATATATCCTGGAGAAAATGAAGATCTGTATCCATATTAAAATAATCCATACAAAGGGATATAATATTACTAGAAAAGGGACAGGATTATGAATTTGATTTAATTATAGGTTATATTGGAGCTAGCTTGCCTTATGATGAGAGAGGTTGAGGGCTAGATTTTTCTTAAGATAATCAAGAAAGGAAGAAATGCAATTAACATTACAATAATCACAGCACAATCTTCTGATAATAAGGTTACCATAAGTAATCAACAAGTCTCCTGGTGTTCTGTGTAATTTAGTGTACAGCACTTCTAAAAATTGGCTCTTATGAAGTCCTGATAAACCATTAAAATCCATTCTTTGCAAATATATATATATATATATATATATATACACACACATATATATATATGTTCCAAACTCAACATGTAAAAATCTTCGCCTTGAGAAAAGACACTCTTGTATGCTGCGTAAAGATTTTAAGTTGCTTCAAGTTTTTGAAGAGAAATTTGTCGTTGTCTATCTAAGTGTTCTATTCACATGCAATTTCACTGCTATTCATACTTTCTTCAGAGAAACTCAACAGAGAATGAAAAAAATGTTGATGAATTTCTTGTTCATTTCAGTATTGATTATAACAGAGTAGGAAAAAAGTTTAATAAAATATAATACATATCAGCTATGAAACATCAACTATGCAACATTTTAAAATATAAGGTAATACAGTATGATGCTATGAAAATGGTTATTATGGGGTAAAAACAAAGCTAGATTAAATATAATTCTATAGAAGGTAGTTATATTTGTATGTATTTCAAAATGAATGTGTGTATTTACTTTAAATTGTGTGTACATACAAAGAGCTAGAAGAGACATCATGAAGTCTGAGAATCTTGACTTCGTTGATTCAAATTCTTCCATCTTTTTAATTTTGGGAAAACTTCTTAATCTTTCTGTATGTTAGATCCCCATTTGTAATAGTAAGTGTAAAATTTAAGATATAATAAAAATAGTCATGCCCCAAGGTATTTTGAAGATTAAATAAGATAGTGCATGTGTAAATTTAGAATATTGCCTGTAACACTAAAAGCAGTTATTAAGAATTAGCTATCATTATCATCTCCTACATTATAATTTTTATTGCTATTATAATTTGGGCACATGAGATTATAGTAGAAGAAATGTTTTTCTAAAAAATCTACACTAAAGCATCAACATTGTTTTTCTATGGGACTCTAGTAAAAGAAAGTAGAAGAGTTTTACTATTTATTTCAAATTTTGTTTACATAGTTTGGGAACTGTGTGTGTGTTTCCTGGTTTGAGTCCTGAAGTATTAAATAGTAAACATATTTTAAAACAGAATATGAGCCAATAAATTAAATTACTCTTGGAATTCAATTAGTATATGTATTAATCTCTCAGGGCTACTATAACAAAATACCACACACCAAGGAGCTTAATAAGCAGAAATTTACATTCCCACATTTCCAAAAGCTCAAAGTCGGATATCTAGGTGTCAGCAGAATCAGTCTTTCTGAAAACCACGAGGTCCAAATCTCCTTGATTTGCAGGTCGGCGTCTTCATACTGTCTTCACACTGTCTCCCCTCTGTACATGTTTGTGTCCAAATATTTTCTTCTTATAAGGGCATCAGCTGTATTGGAATAGAGTCCACCTTAATGACCTTGTTTTAACGTAATCGCTTCTGTAAACACTTTTTCTCCAAATACAGTCTCATTCTGAGTTAACTGGGATGTTTGCACTTCAGCATATACATTTGGGGCAGGGAGGAACAATTCTGCCATAACAGTATGCTCAATGCTACACACATCTTTTGGGCCTATTTGTGCCTGTTATTATTTAACAACTTTAGAAACAGTGATCACAGGATGAAAAAGGAAGGGGACTTTATCTTTGGAAGTTCAGAGCTTAGTTCAATACAGCAGTGAGTCAGCGAATTTGTGTTTTTGTAATAACTTTCTGTCTTTAAACGCAGAACCATACTTTCTTTTATTGTCCTTGGGAAGCTAACATTTGTAAGTTATAAAAGATGCCACCACACTCTTTCTCGAGGATGATTAATAGGCATTTTGTGTTGAATCCTCTGTAACACTAAGAATGTCATGCTATGTGCATGCTTGCGTGTGTGTTTGTGCACACATACATGCACACGCATGTATGTTTTAAAAATAAAAACAGTCTTCATCTGTAGGATACCCATATGTTCTGTTTTGTAGAGAATAATCGATATGTATACCTGTTGACCTGAATCATGATTAATAGGATACTTATTCACTCTTAAATATGTCCCGATTAGCCGGGCTTAGTGGCTCAGCCTGTAATCCCAGCGCTTTGGGAGGCTGAGGTGAGTGGACTGCCTGAGCCCGCGGGTTTGAGACCCGCCTGGGCAACTTGGCGAGACCTCATCTCTACAATAAATCAAAACTTAGCCGGGCATGGTAGCGCATGCCTGTAGTTCCAGCTACTTGGAAGGCTGAGGCGGAAGGATCGCCCAGCAGGTCGAGGTTGCGGTGGCCCGGAGCGGCCACTGCACTCCAGTCTGGGTGACAGAGTGAGACTCCAACTCAAAAAAAAAAAAAGTCCTGATTTAAATATTGAATTATAAGACCACCCGAATGTTTAGACAAGCAAACCTTGTCCTAGAAATTGAACTGAATTGTCACGCCAATGGTTGAAAAAAAGTTTGCAAAAATTCCCTGTTCTAAGACACCGAGGCAGCTGAATTGTTTCTGCCTTAAAAACTCTACTAAAGCCTGTGAGTTAAATACCTCTTTGAGGAATTACCTGTATTTGACGCCAGCCCCACCATTTAATGATGAAAAATCCTGAAAAAGTTGTTCAAATTCTCAATGTCTCAGTCTCCTCATTAATAAACTGGGATAATTATGACATCTGATTGATTTGTTTTACTATTCTTACTTATTTCAGATAAGTATTAAATTCAATAAAATGCTGACATCTTCAGTTAGTTTTGTTGAATGGGTATGCCATCAGTTACCACCCCAATCAACATGAAGGACAATTCCATCATACTACAGTGGTTTCCCGGGTCATCTTAGAACCACTTTTCTTTCCTCCTAGGCAACCAGGGCTTTGATTTCTAGCTACGTGGATAAGGTTTGCCTGTTCTTTCTCTCAGTATTAACTTTATATGGATCAGATCTGGGGTCTTGTTTGCTTGTCTTTCACTGAACATAATGTTATTGAGGAAGACAATACTGTTCAGGGATGACTGGGCATCCTTTTCCATTCCATTGATGAGTAGATTCCCGTTGTGTGAATACATGATGAGTTAATGCATGATACAGCACGTGAATATATGAATGCCTGCTCTACCATTGTCCTTTTATGAACTTGCGGATTGTTTCCATTTGGGCCTTGTCTGGATGCAGCCAATGCAAATATTTTCATAAGAATCTTTTGGTGCTCTTGTGACGTGAAAGTGGTATAACTGGATTAGAGGACAGATGTATGCTTAACTTTAAAAATAATTGTCAGACCCGCCTGGGCAGCGAGACCTCACCTCTACAAGAAATCAAAAAATCAGCCGGGCGTGGTAGTGCGCGCCTGCCGGGAGCGGCCACTGCACGCCAGTCTGGGCACCAGAGTGAGACGCCAACTCAAAAAATAAAATAAAATAAAATAAAATAAAAATAATTGTCAAACAGCTTTGTGGAGTGATTGCATCATCTTTCATTACTATCAAAATTGCGTCAGAGTTCCAGATTTTCCATATCCTCATCAACATTTATGGTTTCCAGGCTTTTCGTCACTAGCTATTCTAGGGAGTATTCAGTGACCCCGCATCAGAGTTGAGTTTTAATTTCAATTCCCAGGATGGCTGATGACGAAAAACAAAGGTAATAACTGCTCAACCACAGAGCATCCTTTTCAGTGACAGTCATTTCCTTTTGTAAGGACACGACTCCCGATTCACAAGGAGGGAGCCCTCATGGCCTAATTACTTCCTAATGGCTACACCTCTTAATACTGTTGGATACCGGGGATTAAGTTTCGATATAAATTTTGGAAGAAACACAAAGCCTCAAAGAATAGAAACCGCTGAGGTGGACAGTGGAGGTGTATTACTATCGTGCCATCTAAAATTAAACTATGTCTGGTAAGCTTTGCTGGCTGGAATAAACAAAAAGTCATCTGTCATTTTCAGTTGCTGCGACCAGTTGACAGAGGAGGCGTTGATTTGCTCCAGCAATGAAATACTATCTATTATTAGTAGAGCTGCTAAAACTGGAGTCACTACCTAGTTAAGTTTATGATAATCTACTGTCATTCTCTGAGGTCCATCTATCTTCTGCACAGGCCATACGGGTAAGTTTGAATGGGGATATGGTAATCATCACCCCTGCAGCGTTCAAGTTCTTAATAATAGTCTTAATTCTAAAATCCCTCCAGCAGGGTTATATTGCTTTCAGCATACTATTCTCTGAGTTGGAGGTAGTTCTAGTGACTTCCCCTTGACCTTTTTCACTATAGGAGCCCTCACTTCAAAGTTCAAAAAGATAACATGGGGATTCTGCCAACTGTTGAATTGATTTACTCCAAGTGTATATTCCAGAACTGAGGAAAGAACCATAGCGTGGGTGTGCAGCTACCTGAGTTCACTGTGAGATGGAATGGAACTAAAACTCTGTTGATCACCTGGCATTTATAAACCTCTTTTCTCATTGGTAAACTACAGTGACGTGTTGAATCTCCTGGAATTATTGTCAGTTCAAAGCCAGAGTTCAGTAATAGCCCAAAGTTCTGATATCCTTTTCTTCAATGCTCCGTTACCCTGGTCAAAGGCTGTAAGTTTATTTTGGGAAAGATTTAGGGCAAGATTCCTCATATAAGTTTTTTTGGCATATCAAGTTTCCTTTACAGGAGGATCTGGTCTCACCTTTATCCAATATGTTCTTGGTCTATAAACTGGTTCAAGTATGGCAATTGATGGTAAGATTGTGACTTTTTTTTTTTAATATATATTTTTTTAACTTTTAAATTTTTTTATTTTGAACTTGTGGGTTACAGTTCAGGATTGGGTACACAAATATTCATGGTGCAGGCACCCTTGTTGGTGAGGTATGCCCTCCTTCCCAGGCAGATTTCGACAACTGCCACTCCCTCCTCCCTGCCCTTCCCTCCGCCCGCCCCAGCAGTTTCCCAGGGCTGTCAATCCTTTTCTTATGGTATTACGGAAGTTGTTCACGGTCAACTTATGAGTGAGAACTTGTGATACTCAGTTTTCTGTTTTGGTGAAAGATCATTCAGTATTATAGACTCTAATTCCATCCAGGTTGCTGCGAAGTTTATGATTTTGTTCTTCTTTAAGGCTGTATAAAATTCTATGGTGTATATGTACCGTATTTTTTTTATCCAGTCCTCTTTTGATGGGCAGCACGGTTGGTTCCACGTTCTTGCTATCGTGAAAAAGGCTGCGATAAACATCAACCTTCCATATGACCCGCAATCCCCCTACTAGGATTCTCTTTTTTTTATTTTTGATAATTGAGATTAAACTTTTGTTTACTTGACCTGAGACGTTTTGGCATATATAAATTAGTAAATATTTGGTGGTTATCTATTTCACTTCTAGAAGCACTATGGTCAGGTAACAAGTGCCATAGTTCTTCATGATTCAGATGAGTATGATTGCTGCTTTGACTCTGCTGTTCCTTTTGCTAACTATGGCCAACCTTAACTTTGTTGATGGAGTGCCGCCACTTGGCGCCTGCCACTTGGGATCCACTTACTCTCATTGCATTTAGATTCCCAAGTTTAGTGACTGCAGTTGCCACTGAAGAGTCATTATATGCCCTTCAAGGATACCGGGGATCACTTAATAAGTTTATTTTTCACAGTAGTGGTGAAAGGTATATTTTCTGGACGCATTCGTGTGGGCTAGTAGGCTTGTGTGACAAATTCACTGCAATATTTCCATCTCCCTAAGCCTTTGAATTCTACATTGAACCAAAGCATCAAAGCAGGTCTGGCACCATTGAATTCACCCATTGTGGGTCACCTTGTGATTCACATTTTAATTATCTATAAAACAAACTCTTAGGGCTCATCCTAATTTTCAAAGGTGCAACATTAAACAGGATCTCTGCTTATTGGGCCTGTGTAGAGAAATTTGGCCTGATCCAACTTTATGTGCTTTCTACCACTCACCCAAACTTTCGAATTCCATTCCCACAAATATTCCTTAGATTTCTTCCATATAAATTATAAAAATCATGCAATTATTTTGCAGTGTAGCACACTTCCTCATAGGGTACTCTTTGTACCTTACCTTTACTGGTCTGCAGGAACTGGAGTTTAATTACGGATAAAGGTGCAAAAAGTGATGGTGGAAGTGGGTGTCTTACCTAAAAATTATCTCAAAGGATGTCATTGTTTTCTTTGGACAATACAGGGTTAATTCCCTTAATGGTAGAGAGACTGCTACTATGGAGCAAGAAAGTGCTGCTTTCCCTAAGGGTGAGGAGGACTCTTCCATTTACTGACAATGAAGACCCAAGAAAGAATTGAAATTTAGAGTTTCAATGTTTTCACCCGCTTCACCGGGGAGTTCCCACATCACCATTTCAATTTTTGGATTCCTTTTCTCTTATGCTGTGCCCCCACTTTAATAGAAGATACCCTTTAAGGCTAGAAGTTCAACTTGCATTGTATCTAGCTAGTCATAAGATGAAATTCTGCATTTGATTGTTTGGTAATTTTAGCCCTATGGTTATAGGAGGGAAGAGTCTCCTTTAGGGTACACATAAAAGCCTTCATATTATTTCTGCTGTACTTAAGCCAGGAATTTGAATTCCTGAGTTTATTATTTTATTTTAGCCCTCTGTCTAGAAACATTAGAGGCAATCTGCCAACTTTATTATATGCATTACTTTTGCAAAAATAATCAATAGTGGCAACATACACAGTCATCCCGTCCCTTGTTCCTTCTAAGTATTTGATTAGGATTATACAAAAGAGAGTTTGCACATATGTATGGCCAGATTATGACATGGACTATCCGTGCTCTCTTTATTATTAGAAAAATATTTCTTAGCATATTTAAATTTAATCATATTAAAGAGTCAATTCCAGGAAGCTAAGAAAGTGTTCAGGAAATTTGTTCTTAAAATTGTTTCTCTGGCACCATTCTTGATACCAAAATTTATATTAGTGTGGGTTTCCCAGAAAAGAGACAGAAACAAAAAAATATGTTTGTATGTGCATATGTATGTTGCATATGCATATGAATATATAAGTAAATATATCCATATTCATATGAAGAGACTTTTATGAAGATATTTATTGTAAGAAATTGGATCAAAGCATTACAGAGTCTGAGAAGTCCCATGACTTGCAGTTGGTAAGCTGGATGCTCAGGCTTGTGGATGGTATCAAGTCAGTGTGAATCTGAAAGCCCAGGACACAGGAGTTTCTCGTGTAAGCTTTTGAGTCTGAGGGCGAAGGCAGGAGACCAATGTCCCAGCTTGAAGACAGCAAGCCGAGAGTCACCTCCCTCAGTCAACCTTTTTGTTGTACTCAGGCCCCCATCAGATGAGAAGAGGCCCACCCACATGGGGAGAGCAATCTGCTTTGCTCTGTCTATCAATTTAAGTGCCAGTCTCCTTTAGAAGCATCATCACAGGCACAACCAAAATAATCACCTGTTTAACCAACTATCTGGGTGCCTTGTGGGACAATCAAGTTGATACATACAATTAAGCTTTTGTATATATCTATGTAAATATATATTACATATATAGGAATATATAATCCATATATTAAATATCTGAATATGCATGCTAAATATTTAATGTAAATATACATATTAAAAGTAAAAAGTAAAGTACTTTAAATAGCATGAGTTAATTTGATTTTCTGGAAGAAACATCTTGATCAGTACTTTTTTGATTATTATTAGTGCTAAATTCTATTCACTCTGTCATAACACATGATACTTTTTACACAGTACTGAATTATGCTGCTAATACTTTGATTTTAAAATCTTGCCTCTATAATTGTGAATATTATTGGTCTGTTAAATTTCCTTTAGCGCTTTTTGTAGCATCATAATAAAGATCGTAAGATTCTCATAATGTGGATTGGGAATGGTTACTCTTTTTTTTTTTTTTTGAGTTGGAGTCTCACTCTGTCACCCAGACTGGAGTGCAGTGGCGGCTCCGGCCACCGCAGCCTCGACCTGCTGGGCTCCGGCGATCCTTCCTTCTCAGCCTTCCAAGTAGCTGGAACTGTAGGCAGGCGCTACCATGCCCGGCTAATTTTTTGATTTATTGTAGACATGAGGTCTCGCCAAGTTGCCCAGGCGGGTCTCAAACCGGCAGGCTCAGGCAATCCACTCACCTCAGCCTCTCAAGGCATGGGATCACAGGTTGAGCCACCGAGCCCCGCACTCTTTTATTTTTGAAAGAGTTTGTTTAAAGCTGCCATATAAATTTCTTGCAACGAATGAAATAATTTACCAAAATATTGGCCTAGAATATTACTTATGGCAAGTGAAAAGTGTAAATAAAAATTTTATCAAAAGTCTTTATATATACTTGTTTATAATAATTATTTGCTGTCTTTTAAATCTCTATAAACTATACAATTGTTTTCTTTTTCTGCTGCTGGTTATTTGTATTTTGATCTTTTTATTTATATAATATCAATAATGTTTGACTCATTTTATTGATCTTTTTAAGAACTAACTTTTGACTCGTGTATTTTTTAGCTGTTTCATATTTTTCTATTATGTTGATATTTTTCTTCTCTGAATTTTGTATGTAATTTATTAAAATATTCTACCATATTTATGTATAAAATTATTTCATTGATTTTAACATTGTTCTATTCTTTCTTACATTAGCAAATAAAGCAATAAATATTTCTCTAAGACTTGCTTTACAAGCATCCACCAATTTTGATGTGTTGTATTTTCATGTCCTTTGGATTAATATATAATGTAATTTCAAATTCGGACTTTAAATTTCAAAATCACTATTTTAAATTCAAATATAACTAAATATATTTGATACGTATAAGTGTATTTTAAAATGTTAAATGTTTGAAAATTTTGAAGAAATCTTATAGAGTTAAGTTATAATTTAATACTCTTTTAGTTATATAGATATATTACATTTGTTTATTCATTCATCTATTGATAGACATTTGAGTTATTTCTACTTCTTGGCTATTGCTTGTTTGTTTGTTTTGAGTCAGAGTCTTACTCTGATACAGAGACTAGAGTGCAGTGTCATATCACAGTTCACTGAACCCTTGAATTCCCAGCTCAAGCAATCTTTCCACCTCTGTCTCCAGAGAAGATGGGACTAGAGGTGCATGCCATCATCCCCAGCTCATTTTTGTGAATAAATTATGTAGAGAGAAGCCCTCCCTTTGTTGCCCAGGCTGGGTCCCAAACCCCTGGCTTCAAACTATCTTCCCATCTTAGCTGTCCAAAGTGCTGAGATTACAGATATGAGCCACCACACCTGGCCATAGCTATTGTTAAAAGCACTCTTATAGGCATCTATGTGGAAGATTTTGTTTGAATACAAATAAAAATATTTTTAATTTTGTTGGATATATTCCTAAGATAGAGATTTCTGAGTCATATGGAAATTCTATCTTTAACTTCTAATAAACCACCAAACTGTATTTTTCAGTGGCTGTACCATTTTACCTTCCGTCATCAAGTATAGGAGCTCCAATTTTTTGTGATCTTGCCAATATTTGATATTTTCCATTTTAAAAAAATGATAGTCATCCAAATGACCTGAATGTTATCATAGCGTATTTTTTATTTGCATTTTACTAATGACTAATGGTGCTTAGCCTTATTTCACGTGCTTGTTGGTCATTTGTATATCTTTTTTTGAGAAATGTCTATTCAAGTCATTTGCCTATTTTTTAATTGGGTTATCCATTTCTGTTACTGAGTTGTAAGAGTTTATTACATATTCTGAATATCCAATCCTAAACAGATATAAAATTTGCAAATATTTTCTTATATCATATGGGTTGTTATTTTCTTTCCTGATAGTGTCTTTTGATTCATAGAAGTTAATTTTTTTTAAAGCTTGATCTTCAATTTGTATTGAACATCAAGCACATATTGTAACCTTTTATTTTTGTTGCTATATTTAAGAATACATTGTCAAACCCAAAGTCATAATGATTTACTCCTAAGTTTTCTTCTAAGAGTTTTAGCTTTTGAAATATATGTCTGACTAATTTGAAGCAAAGAAGAAATTAATGAGATAATTTTTGTGTATGGGTCAAAGTAAGACCAAACTCTTTTTTTTGGTTGTTTTTTTGCCTATAAACAATATGGATCAAGTTGTCCAAGCAACATTTAAGTACCATTTTTTTTTCACATATTAAATGTCATTGGCACTCTTATCAAAAATCTATTTACTGTAAATGTATAGTTTTATTTCTGGATTTTCAATTTTGTTTCATTGACTCATATGAATATCCTTATGTGATAGCATACTGTCTTGATTATTGTTACTTTGTATTAAGTTTTGAAATCTGGAAGTGTCAGACCTACAACTTTGTTAAATTTCTCATAATTATTCTTATTATTTGGAGTCCTGAATATTCAATGTGAATTTTAAAAATAGCTTTTATATTTCTGAAAAAAAAACCCAGATAATTGGAGTATTGATAGGAGCTGTATATAATCTGTATATCACTTTTGGTGCTATTGATAGTTTCATAATATTAATATCAACAAAGACAGATGCAGGATAGCAAAAGTAGCTCTGGAACCAAAGGCAATGTTTCTTTTAGTTGAATAGAGTAACATGCTGAATATATGTGGTCATCTTCATTCTTGTCAAATTTCTCTAAAAAAAAAAAGATGTGCTATATTTATTTGCATGTGCAAGTTTGTTTATGAGCTAAATCTGTATCCTGAAAACGTCAGATAATCATCAAATATTTTCTGTGATTTCAGGTAAACAACACATATTAAAATGATATTCAAAAGTCACTCTAGCCAGGCTCGGTGGCTCAGCCTGTAATCCCGCGCCTTTGGGAGGCTGAGGTGAGTGGATTGCCTGAGCCCGCGGGTTCGAGACCCGCCTGGGCAGCGAGACCTCATCTCTACAATAAATCAAAAAATCAGCCGGGCGTGGTAGCGCATGCCTGTAATTCCGGCTACTTGGAAGGCTGAGGCGGAAGGATCGCCGGAGCCCAGCAGGTCGAGGCTGCAGTGGCCGGGAGCGGCCACTGCACTCCAGTCTGGGCGACAGAGTGAAACTCCAACTCAA